>NC_139968.1:19743748-19931248 GCF_963993115.1 Abramis brama | reverse complement strand
CAAATTGTTAATGTTAACAATCAGCATTGCGTGACTACATTTAATGCCCTTCCGATATTATCCTTGTTTTCGCATGGGCCCGGTTGCAGTCTCTTTTTTTCTGTAGCCACTCCGAAGTCTTTTGCGTTTTACATCGGGTGAAATCTCAGTGGTCACTGGTGATTGTAGTTTGAACCTTTCTGGATCCGCCATCAAATTGATAAGTTGAATTCTATCAAGTGCTGCGAGAAAAGGCTATAAATCTCCACCTCCAACATCCTCACACACTCATAGCCTACTAGCCGAGACTCCTTCTTTATGTGTACAGATGTGACGTAATGACGCAAAGACATGCTCGAATTTCCCACGGAAATCCACCAGTACCACTGGAATTAAAAACATTATTACAAGCTTATTTACAAGCTTACCGTTATTAATTGAGCTAAGGCAAGCAGATCGTTTTGAACACTGGCTGGATATGTACTTGCTCAAATTTATTTTGGATAATTTTTAACCCAAAAAAGTTACGGACTGCAGCTTTAAGTACAGTACAGTTTGATTTCAAAACATTTGCTTTTTTAAAACATATTTCATGTCAGGGTTTGAAGCAATATGTTTGGTCAAGGCAACGAAACTTACTGCGTTCGCGACAACGATCGGGACTCTCAACTGAGCAATGTTTCAGCTGGTTGAAGAGCTCTCCAGATGTGAACACCCTCACCAGATACACTGCCACAGAGTACCGCTGCATCCAAAACATAGCGGTTAGCAACAACACAAGCAACTGTGCCTAAACCAAGCATCCTTCATCTAACATGTTCATTCACAAATATGGATATAAGAAAACAGCTCTTTGTATCAAGTCTCTGTACCTTTCCAAAGTTGCCCCACGTGATGGTGACTCTGTTAGTGACTGTGGAGAGGTGTAACCAGGGCGTGATGTTGACGGGTCGACAGGGCCGACGCGGCTCAACACCCGGTTTATTGGAAGGATAGTAACCCTGAACAAAAAGAAATAAAATGTAATTTACAGTAACAAGATTTAAAGCATTCCAAGTTATTTATATACAGTGGTTTAGATTTACGATCATCCTCCCTGACAAACACTTACCGGTACATGACAGTAGGACTGATTCACTTTCACAGCAATATTGGGAGGATACTGGTCCTCCTGAACACCAATTGAGTCTGTGTAGCAGATTCTAGGAGAAGAAAAGGGCATGTCAGCATGCAGAAAATGACCAAAACTTGACCAACCAACAAGATGTAGCTGAATGACGTACCTGAGAACCACCTGAACTGATTTCATCCCTGGGCGAAGTTCACTGTGCAGGCACAAACATTTTTTATGAGGAAATACAATTAAAGATATTTAATATTCTATTGTGATATTTAATACTCTATATTATTTTAAGTAAACAAGAAAATACATCAGCCATGTAGACCCACTGGCTGATATTTGGCCATTTTGAGATTATCAACATTAATCAATTATTATGGCCACTGAATAATGTATAATACATAGTATTATATAAATGGGTGTTTAATTTCCCCAATATTGCTTGTCATTTTGTAACATTTTCTGGGGAAAATTGGTGGAATTGTGTCTGTGTTTAAACATTGTAAAAAATAAAAAAAATTAAAAAAACACTCTTATGAGTACCAGAGAGTATAAAATAAAATGCAATAAAAAAGTAATGTTATTTATTATGTTATTAATTTATATCTGTACGATTTCCATTTGTTACTGCAAATTAAAGAGAGACATTTTTTCTTGAATTTAGAATTTAAAGACAAATTTAAATATTCTGGCACACTAAAAATACAATTTAGAATTTTTTAATCCTTACCATTAAGCCAGGAATAACTGTAAATAAATGTAGCAAAAATAAATAAATAAAAACATGCAGGAAAGATGTGTTGAAACTTGTGAACAATGGGTGTCTGTGACAATCTGCTCTGCACACTAATAATCCACACTCATTTTCTATCATTAAATTCCATTGCGTATATACCCTAATACCCTAAAGCCACCAGTTTGACTGCACTTCTTACCTGGAGTTCCGGATCTGTTCCACTTGGCTTGTGGTTAATTCAAAAACACATTGACTCTCTTGCAGCTTCTCACTGTTCTGAGCGACTGCAAAGAGTGACAAACTCAGAATTATCTCGCTGGCTGCCTTCATCATCGGCTAGGCACACCTCTTAAAATTGGCCTATTATTTATTCATGATAATGGCACTCACTTAGTTCTGTCGGTGGCAGCAGCGTTTCTAGGTTGTGGTAGAATGGCAGGGGCACCAGTTTGACTTCGGCCGCAGGAGGCGGCACCGGTTTGGGGATGCCGTTGAGGTAGTCTGTTCCCTGGGCCGTGCCTCTGGGCGAGGTGTTGAGAGCAGGGTAGGTTACGGGCACCGATTCCGGGCGTCGGGCAGCCAGCCAGGCCGAGGCTTTGGGGAAGCGCGTCTCGTAGAGCTGTCGGACATTCTTTAGCAGCTCTGGACTGTACTCGGTTTGCACAAGCCGAAGAGCTCTTCCCACTAAATCCTGCTTCAAACCGCTTTTACTGCGGCCCATGGAGGCCAGCAGTGTCTGCAGATCAGACACCCGGAAACTCTTCACCATGTTCTGGCGAGAATGAGAAAGGATAAAAAAAACACTGTTGTTAGTGAGGTGTGCGGCATATAGTTCAATATCTGTTGTAAAGGTTGTGGGTTCGATTCCCAAAAGGGAACAATGCCCTTGAGTGAAGGCCTGTCTCACACTAAGCTTGAATGTTCGGTCCGATTTTTGCATACGATTTGTCCGTGGCAGACAGGCTGAATGAGCATGCAAATTCACTCTCTGACACTAGGTGGCGTTAGACAAAAAAGAAATACAGTGGTTATCCCGGTACACTAAGCAGTGCTGAGCAACTTTCTGTTTTATGTAACAGCAGCAGCTCTTGGCATGTGACCAAAAGCTTGAATCGTATTGGTTGGTCAGTTTTCTTCGCATTGCGATGAAAAAAAAAAGATTAGAACACCTCTCTGTAAAAAGAAAAAAGCATTGCATTGACAGCATGTGAATGATGGTCTGAACAGACACGTTAACAACCATTTATCACATCGAATTTCCGCAACAAGATTAATTTTATTGTGAACGGGCCTAAAGACACGTAACCTCAGGTCAAAGTTTTTAAAGTTGCTTTAGATTAAAGCATCTACTAAAATTTCATATTTGCTAAAACTTTACATTACTTTTTATAAAGTTGTTTATAGAACATGAACATTGTTTTGACTTTTTCAATTCATTACAAAAACATTCCTTAAGCTTCTAAATGGCCTCAATCTCTAGTAATCTACCATGACTGAACCCATGCAGGCCCATGACACTCTCCACATAAACATTACACACAACTCAACTCTGAAAAACAGGTAAAACAATGGGCATATTTGTAATCATCATGTAGTAATGAATATCAGCATGGATGCGAATATCTGCTGATATACAGTAGTAAAGAGATACAGCACAAATGAAAATGATACATCTTTTCAAGCTACCCACATGCATTAATTGTGCATGTGACTATACACCCATACATTAATAAGCACCACTGCAAAGTAGTTGCAAACTAATATCCACTTTTGTTGCTTTTTAAAACTACATGGCCGTATTATTTGAACTAAGAAAAGCTAGGGTCTGTTTTGTTATGTATTGTGCAGACTAATCATTCATTTCCACAAGCAGCGCGCCCCCGCGCGCGCGCACAGGAACACTAGCTGTGTCTAAAAGCCTGGTGAACTGTCTACCCAGACTGCTTTTTGGGAATCAAATGAACATTCAGAACGTGCAAAAATTCGAATCGAACGTTAGAACGAGCCAAATATGCCGGCTACATAGACAGCTTACTGGGTTTTAAGACACAACCATTCACATTGCACACATACAAATTGCCAAAGCACTTTACAGACTGCCACTTGTCCTGTGTGAGCACAGAATATCATATTATAAAATTAAACTCAAGTTGTTTTAATAGGCACCGCCTCTGACTCAAATTGCTCATTTTACAGACACTATTTTTACAAATCTCATCTACTCACCATCGCTTCTACCAGTTCGGCCGCCATCTTCGCACAGCAGCCCCGCGAGAGCCTGAAGCGAAAGGCAGCAGCTGGCCAATGAGAAGCCGAGAAGGCGTTCGATGACCGCCGCCGGTGTCCAATCAGCACGGCGGACTGTCCATAAGTAGGCGGGGTCGTTTGCGAAGAGGCGTGACGACGAGCTTTAAAAGGGACAGTGTAGTCAAAAAAAGAAAACTTGAAGCAAGGTCTACCCTTTCTGATAGGCCTCTAGTGCTTGTAAACCTACCCACCGTCGCCTGAACTTCACTGTCTGATTTGCCCACTTTAATAGTCTGGTGTTAGAGCGAAAGCACATTGCATTTTGCATTCAGATGTGATGTGAGAGGTGGGTTTCCTGAGACAAGTGGAAGAGGAGCGCATGGCTCCATCCGATCCATTCCGCATGGAAAAATCCATTTCATGAGTTTCAAAAAGCCGTGATGTTGAGGACTGAATGCTTTGTGTAATTTCAGCCATAAAATGACTATAGAAGCACACTAAAACTACTCATAAATATATTCACAAGCGCACCGCGTTTACAATGTATTGTGGAATATAATACAACGAGCATACTTGCTCATTGAGGACAATTGGGTAGACTAGTCTGGAAAATCCACACGAGACTGAATCCAGAATCCTCAGGAAACTCCATCCCGTGGTTCTCTTTATTGTATGTGGTGGGGGAGGGGAAGCATAGAATGTTTGAGAACAATTTGCTGAGGTAAATATTATGCGTGATGAGCAGAACTAGAACAAATCAGGTATGTTTACATTGTTCCTTACAGACGTAAAAAAAAAAAAAAAAACGAAATACAATATACATGTATTATTAGAACAAGAATACCTGTTCTCAAGTCATACATTAATATCATACTATTTTGAAATTAAAGGGAAAGTTCAGCCTTACTTATTAAACTTAATGACTCCAAACCCGTATTCTGTGGAACACAAACAAAGCTGTTAGGCAGAATTACAGCCTCATTAACCTTTCAATTTCGTTGTACTGAAAACATACAAAGAAAATTAATGGTGACTGAGGCTGTCTATGACGTTTTTTGTGTTTTAATGAAGAAAAAAGTCGGTTTTTACACAACACAGAGGTGAGTAAAAAGATGACGGAAATTGTATCATTGGTTAACTTAATGGTATGTTAATCCTCTGTCCTAGCAGAGGATGGCGCTGCTGTCAATGTTTTGCCTCTTTTAAAAGTTGTCTCTTTAAATGAGTGGTTTTGAAGAACTTCAAGAACTTGCGTGTAATAAGATAAATGAATAAAACTAATTTAGGGTGACCATCACAGTCAATTTGCGGAACCACAAGCCAGGAAACCATGAAATAAAATCAGGTTTGGCTCAATTAATGAACCAGTTGCAAAAGTCACCCCAGGGTTATTTATTTATGACATTGATCTGCAAAGCTGACAGTGATTCGTCTAGTGCACCTGTTCTCCCACAAAATCCATGCTAAGTCACTTCCCATGAGAAGAACTTCAGAATGTTCTTTAGAAGATCTATTAAAGTTTATTTTTGTGGCAATCAGGCAGGTAGCATTTAGTAATTATATTATTTTCAGTAAAGTTTATTTTAATATAATTGTAATAACTGTTCTGTTAAATGGTTGTATGTGAATAGAGAAAATCTATTTGTTTTCTAGAACCTTGACATTAACATTCAACAGAACTGTCTTTGTGAGTTCGAATTGTCACATATTAAAAGCGTAGAAAAGACTAATTACTTAGTGCAGCTCTTTGAATCTTTTCTTTTCCTTTTCTTTATCTGTATGTGTATTATAAGAGTCTGACATTACAGGACTGCATATAGCACATGGAAGTGTGTGTGTGTGTGTGTGTGTTTGCAGTTATTTTAAGTCAAATATGCACATGAGTCATAGGGATATGCTGTAGTCCACGTTCAAATGCTCCAACTCTCCTACCTTTTGAGTGAAGACATCACTCACTCACGTCCCAGTAATATCATTGTCCACTCCAGTGTCAGGCCAACAACAGACAAACAACCACACTAACAGAGGCTTTAACAGGAACACAGTTTCACATGTAATCCAATAACTACCTTGAAAGACCTATAATGAACTAATTGACAAAGTCTTTTAGGGCACTCATTTGGATAATCTGAAACCAATACAACATGCTTGTTCACATATAGACCTCTGGTAAAAAGTTTTATTATGCAAAATAAGAATCTTGGTGCAGATGTTGACCCAGTTCAACACTTTTTATTAAATAAAATAAAACAAATAAAAATAAATGTCAGAGAAAAACGGAAAAGTAATGAGATACTTCACAATCCCATCTCACTTCTGTTATGTGCTGCACTGTTATGCAATGTCCTGTGGACTGTGAGACTTAAATCTCAAAATAGTTTGTAAAATTAGCACCAGGGCCTAAGAGCCACACTTATGCATTCTATTTTAAACAATATTTACACTTGTTCATTCAGTAGGCACTTTATAATATATTTTATGTTTAATTTATTATATTAGATTTATTTAGTAGATAAAAAGATACACTTTTATATTTTAAAATGTATTTTATGCTGAAAAATAATATTTTTTTATCCATTTGAAAATCCAAATGGTATTTTTTTATCCATTTGAAAATCAATTTTAATTTATTTTTTAAGAAAAGTATTATTTAAAGTATTATTATTAGTATTTTCTTTACAATAGACCTGGGGAAAAAAAAAGATTTCTACATTAGTACACAAGGTCATTTTGAGAATTTCTATAACTCAAACGGTAGAAAATGGTGCTAGCAACAGCAAGGTCATGGGTTCGATTCCCAGGGTAAGCGTGCGAAAATATGAAAGAAAGAAAATATAGGCTACTTTAAGTGCAGTGTAAGTCACTTTGGATAAAAGTGTCTACCTAAAGCATAAATGTGAATGTGAAATTTTATTGGAAATGCTCTCTTAAAACGAAGGTTGCATCAAATGCGTCACATTAACTGCATATATTAGGCTACTTCAACTGTTAACTGTTGATTGAACACAACAACAAAAAAATCATAAATAAAGACACTGTACTACAATTTTTAACATTCATATTGACATTAGTGCATGAAAGCGGATTTTAAAACTGTTTAGTTACAGTAATGAAAAATACAGAATGCTTCTGTTTTGGTCCTAAAGACTTGACCCAAACAGGATAAACACACCCAGAGGTCATGTTGTACCACTGCAGGCACCACCCGAGACAATTTGTGTACATTAATCTGTGTAATCTCTCGTAATTACAAAGATTTGCTTGGGTTAATAAAAAATAATCCCCCTCGATTAGACCCCCTGCCTCTAACTCTCTTGTACCCCACATTGCTTCTAATTACGTGGTTAAATATGCAGAGCATTTAAATTAAGTGGCGTTAACTCTCTGGTCATTGTGAGAGAAGTCTATATAGAAGGAGGCTTTCTAGGAAGATTCGAAACTGGTGTTGTTGTTCGGCCTGAACAGGTGGCTAAGCGAACAAACACGCAACTTAGCGAACATATTTACCTGTTTACTCGGTTTACGCATGCCTCGGAGACTGACGTCACATCTGTTACCGAATTAATTGTTTGTTTGACTAATCTTTAACTGCGCTTCTTGAAAAGACAGTCGAACCAGGACAAAATGTTAGTGGGTTCCAAAAATTGAATTTTCAACCACTAAGCGACAGAGATCCAACAATACAGAAATGGAGGACAACACATGCCGCAGCAATCGAGAACAACTGGGACTTCAGTTCACCATTGACTACCTATTGTACAATAAGGGACGCAACAGTGAGAGAGCAGAACCAGAGCACAATGTCCCTCCGTCTGAATGTCTTCAAACCACAGTCGATGAAACGGAACAAAAAACTCTCTCAGAACAGGATAGCGAAAAATCGGAGGACCAGGAAAACGAAGATAACGAATGTGAAGAGGAACACGAGAAGGCGAATGAGAAGAGTGAAGGAACGGATGAGAAGCCAGCGCAGTCTTACATTGCACTCATTTCCATGGCCATCTTGGATTCAGAAGAAAAGAAACTCCTGCTCTGTGATATTTACCAGTGGATCATGGGTCACTATCCTTACTTCAAAAGCAAGGTATTGTACCTTTGAAAGCAACTAAGCTCCCTCAAAGAGTTTGTCTGCAAATGTTAGGCAATTTTGCTACAAATCTCTTGAAAAGTAAAAAATATATGATCAATAAGTTATGACATTTGTTTTTACATTGCTTTAACTCATCAAAAATAAGTTATGTAATTTTTAACAAGTTATACAAGATTAAACTCATTTTAAAGTCAGTTTAATGTAATTTGAGTTGAAATGACTTAAACATCCAAGTTGATTTTACTGAAGAAATTTAAGGCAGCAACTTTTTTTTTTTTACACTGCAGTACTTCACATTTGTAATCCATTACCAAACAATTTTTCTAATAAGTGCTGAGGAAGTCTACAAACCGTAATCCTGTTGTTTAAAAACTGCATTTGGCAAAGCACTTCTTTAAAAGACCTACAACACAAAGACAAGGAAATGCAAACCACAGCAAAATATTATGAACTGGGTTCTGATTTGACTATCTAACAAAGTCATTGGATCGTTATCTGTTAAACCAAGTTTGAATCCCATGATCTGACAAAGATTTACATTCAGATTTTTATTGTTAAAACCAAAAGATTCGACTCCAAGTGAATTTTCACAAATTTTGGTCAGTGACGGGTAATTCTTAAATTGTACTATCCCTCCGCAATTTCTTGATAATAATTTATACACTGACCATTTTGTTTATAGACCTTTCATACTCAGAGGTCCAAGTATCATCTTTGACTTTCATATGAGCCATAATTCACATTCTCTACTCTTTAAACAGGACAAGAACTGGAGAAACAGCGTCAGACACAACCTCTCTTTAAACGAGTGCTTCATCAAAGCCGGCCGCAGTGACAACGGCAAGGGCCATTTCTGGGCTATTCATCCAGCCAACTTTCAAGACTTCTCTAATGGGGACTACCACCAGCGTCGAACCCGGAGAAGGATCCGCAGAGTAACGGGACAGCTGCCCTTCGCTCTACCTGCGCATTACCAAACCCTCGGCTGCCTGAAACGGACACCGTGTTGGTGTTGCCCACCATCCCATCCGTTAATGATGAGCTTCTCGCCCAGAGTCTACTGGAGCTGGGCTGCACTTCAGACACATCGCACACCATCCCTTCATGGATTGATATAACTGGATCTACCCTGAAATAATGTCTGCATGTAACAGTGTTGGAAATTAAATTGTACATATTTTCTAATCCATCTTGTATATGTGCACATTTATTTGTAAAATGAAAAACAAATAAAGTTAGATGAGAAGTATTGCATTTTCTTATTCATTGCATCCTCTTAAAGGAGTCTGTGCAAGTGGAACTTAATCACCAGCATTTGTGGCATAATGTTGATTACCACAAAAAAAAATATTTCTAAATCTCATGTATTAAAAAATAAGCAAAATTCATGGTTACATTGAGGCACTTACAATGGAAGTAAATGAGGCCAATTTTTACAGGATTTAAAAACAGAAATGTCAATCTTATCATTTTATAAAAACACTTGTTCTGTTAAAATGTGTTTTTATGTATTATTTGAGTTGTAAAGCTGTTTAAAATCAGCATTTTTACATGTAGTACATTTTAGGGTTTATGGCATTGTGAAGTAAAATAACATATAAAAAATAATTGAAATAACCTTACACAGAAAAGGTTAAAAACATGTTAAAGCTCATTGTTTTCGTCTTGAAGCTAAATTTTTGAAACAGTGATATTTTAAGGTTTACAAAATGGCCCTATTCACTTAAAGGAACACTCCACCGTTTTTTTAAATAGGGCTTATTCACATTCTTTCATACATTTAGATAGGTGGGTAAATGCATTTTTGTCTCAGTGCATGCATTGTTTTAGCTTGACAGGGTCGGCGCTAGCTTAGCTTAGCACAATGAATGGAATCCTTTGTTGCCAGCTAGCATGTCCTGAGTAAAAGTGATCAAAAAAACAACAAAAAAACACGTAATTACTTATTGTGGCCTGCGTATTCACAACAAGTACAAATAGCAATGCAGATTAACAGGTGATTTCCTAGGCAGATATTGACTTGGGACTATATTATGGGGAAGCACAGGCGAAGCACTGCTCCTTAGGCGAAGCACAGCTACTTGGGCGCAGAGATATCACGCAACACATGAAATCCTTCCTTAACTTTTTTTTTTTTTTGTGATAACCAACATTACATACTGGAATATACAAACCAAACATCCAGTAAAAAAAAAAAAAAGTATATATATATATATATATATATATATATATAACTGCATTGTGCAATTAGAGATAGAACTAATAAGGTCCATAAGGATAGTACAAAATCCTGTGCGCTTAAACAGATATAGGCAAACTGTGAAATTAGGTTAAAAAATCTTAGAGGGCAACATAACAAATGATTAAGACCAGTAATACAATAATACCATTTAATTTCTCACCAAGTGTGTTAGTGTGCGAGCATCACTTTGGGAGGCCATTATGCATGGTGTAAAAAAGTGAACACATTCCTCACGGATGTGGCCACTCCAGATAATAATTAGACAGAAGAGCTCAGAAGCCAAATCTTTAGTCTAAGAGATTTCGGCAGGCTGCCCAAAGCCGACTCCGGGATAAGTACCCAGATAATCCCATAAATCGCCATGCAGTTTCGAAAAATAGGAAGCTTATCACACAGCATAATCTGGTAAGCGTTCCTCGGGTGAGGACCTACACTTCTGCTGGAGAAGAGGGAGGGAGGGATGAGTTAGCCGAGTGTGGGGCGAGATGTAGCCACAAAATTGTATTACCGTGAGCAGATCAAGAGGGTCATGAGCTAATGTTGGACATCTGGACAGAATAATTAGTGGCTAAATTATGATTTCGGCTTACATCCTGACGCCTTTAAGAGGTCTCTGATTCCTACCAGCTTCAGGAAGACAGCAGTCTTGACCCACTTCACTTTTGAAAGGATGAACTAAAGACACCATGTAGATGTAGGCAGTCATTTGCATAACACTGACCCGCCTGGAGAAAAAGAGAAGTCAAATTAGTGACCCTATTTATACATTTTTACAGTCAAAATCTTTCTAATTTTAATTATTAACATACTTTCTGACACTTGTTCAGAGAGGTCTTAATGATAGTGCACATACTATATAGATTCCATATTTAAAGCTGCAGTCTGTAGTTTTTCCTCTTTGTCGCCAGCTCTGTTCGAAATCTGCAATTGCAGTTATTCACGGAATTATCAACTTTACGTGGGTTGTGCCTCGGCACGGCACAGCGCGGATGAATCCAATGTTTTGAGGAGAATGTGCGGCTGTCAGTCGCCGCGCCGGTGTGGATACTGTCATTCGCAATCACAGATTCTACTTTTTGGAAGAATAACCAACATTAGAATTTTCACCGGAAAATGTAATCTGAACAAGTAACATCCACGTTTGTTCTGACCAACTAAGGGAAAAAACCATTGCAGTAAATCGCGCTGAATAAATCTAACGATCGCTGTGTCAAACCGTGCAAATTATACTTTGTTCTCAAATTGTTAATGTTAACAATCAGCATTGCGTGACTACATTTAATGCCCTTCCGATATTATCCTTGTTTTCGCATGGGCCCGGTTGCAGTCTCTTTTTTTTCTGTAGCCACTCCGAAGTCTGAAGTCTTTTGCGTTTTACACCGGGTGAATCTCCAGTTGTCACTGCTCGTCGTTTGAACCTTTCTGGATCCGCTATCAAATTGATAAGTTTAATTATATCAAGTGCTGCGAGAAAAGGCTATAAATCTCCACCTCCAACATCCTCACACGCAACATAGCCTACTAGCCGGGACACCTTCTTTATGTGTACAGATGTGACGTAATGACGCAAAGACAAGCTCGAATTTCCCACGGAAATCCACCAGTACCACTGGAATTAAAAACATTATTACAAGCTTATTTACAAGCTTACCGTTTTGAATCGAGCAAAGGCAAGCAGATATTGAACACTGGCTGGATATGTACTTGCTCAAAAAAATATTTTGGATAATTTTTAACCCAAAAAAGTTACAGACTGCAGCTTTAATTATATATATATATAATTAAAGCTGCAGTCCGTAACTTTTTTGGGTTAAAAATTATCCTAATATATATATAATAATATATATATAATATATATTAGTGCTGTCAATCGATTAAACAAATGAACTAATTAACTAATCACACATTTTTCTGTAATTAATCGCGATTATCGCACCTAACATAAAAAGTTTTTAATATATTTTTATTGTAATATTTTCACATTTAAACTCCAAATTAATGTAGAAACAATATAAAGACAGTAGCCTATATTTTAAATATTTGTTTAATGACATCTTTTTATGAAAGAAGGCCAGTATCACCGATACTAATACTACTGATGTCTCTATGAAATTATTTTAGCCACTAATCATAGTCATTCAACATTACAGAGTTGAAAGCTATACATTTTAACATTTATTAGGCTTTAAAAAATACAACTTTTAATTTAAGTGAACTTAAAACAATTTTCTCATAAACCCATTATGATAAATGTCATCAATTACCTGATGTGCCCTTCAATTCATCAGGGCTCAATTTTTTTTTCTTCTATTGGCTCAGTCAGACCAGTTCAGATTTTTACTTGCCCTGACAAAATGCACAAAAAGTTTGTTTTTGTTATTTTTGACCCATGTAACGTCACTTTAAGATCCGAGGCACATCAAGTGGATCTGACACACAACCCATTTTCTCACAATGTTCATTTAAGACTTAATTTAACTCATTTAACTGTGCTTGTGAGGATACTTGCCAAAACTGGCATTTTGGCAAAGTTTTGTGTGTTTTTTATAATATAGCTGTATATTATTGGAAAAAATATTATTAATTATTATTATTAATCATACATATTTAATTGATCAATTAAATGTGTATTTCTATCATCCAACAAAAATAAAACGCATATTTATTTGAAGAAAAATTATATATAATTAACAATGTTCTCCTTTTTCATTGAAGGATAACTGAGACATAAATATCCACAATTATGGGAGAGAGGAGTGGGAACCTATCCAAGAAACAAGGGTTTTAAGCAATTATCACTATTACAAAGCCATCTAATTAAATTTTCTGAACCAAATCTTTCTTTTCTTTGCATTAATTTGCTTAATTCCCATGAAAGGTCCTCGGCATTAAATCCTCTTGCCTTTGACAGCTTTAGGACGTTAATTCTCTTGCATATGCGTGCCTTATGTTTAGAAGATATAAGCTGTTGAACAGGTTGCAATTTGCACTCTCTCTCTCTCTCTCTCTCTCTCTCTCTCTCTCTCTCTTAACCACAAACTCACAGTTTTGAGTGAATCTGTTTTCATTGCTGTTGGCTATGTTTCATTTAATTTTACATGACTTAAGATAAAACATCACTGCTATCATGATGCGATTTCACCAGAATGGCAAAAAAGCTCACAGTGTAAATGCTCAAGCATTTTGATTCCCATCTCAACACACTGTATGTCTGGTAAAGAGACACACATGCGTGTGTTACTGACTTCTGTTCATTTTCTCATTCTAATCAAAGGCCTGTCCCCTAAGCTGTGGAGGAGTGCTTGGTGTGTTGATCCCCTTAATCTAATTAGGTACATGGGAGGGGGCGGAGATTAACGCCGGAGACGTGGGCCTGATTAACGGACAGTGGGGTAAGAAGAGATGAGTCGTGGGGCAAAGGCCGATCAAAACATTCTGGCCCCGGTTTTAGTCCTATTCAGCATTCCAAAGCTGATTTGATCAAACGCCTTCACGGTGCCAAAGCTTTCTGCTACCTAGTGATTAACTGTGCAACGCAGGATCAGTACAGTTTGGTTAAGACAGACTTACCCCAGATCATCAGACATTTGAGGCTGCCTAACAGTATAGATTTGGATTCTAAGGCGCAAAGGCTGATATAGACAACTGAAGTTATTTTCTTTATTTCTTCTTCTTTTTTTTTCTTTTTTTCTGAATACTTATTACAATAGAATTTGCACTAAGGTACTTGGGGAGATTCTTTAAAAATCTAGCTTGACTAATTGCAAACAGACTGACTGTTAGGGTGAAAGTATCATTATCTTTGCATGACCTTTTCAGCTTTTTTTTTTTTTTTTTTTTAGCAATCTATACACAATCTAAACACTAGGTGGCATAATACGCTCATTGCACTCACAGGATTTATTTATCCACTTTATTTTTAAAGAATTTGCAGGCGCAGCTATTTTTAACTTGAATGTGGAAGACTTCTGGTGTCAGCCGCTTCTAGGCTATTTATTTTAGCTGTTCTAAAACAGTCCGTTATGCTGCTTGACGTTGCAAACTGGTATTTGTTAACATGCTATATTATTATTATTATCATAATCATAAGCACGCTGGTTTGCAGCGCAAAATAATCGCAATTCTCCCACATTCACAGGAAATAGCGTACGTCCCCGTTTTCAATGGCATTCGCTGTAAAAAAAAAAAAAGCTCCTCACTTATAATTTTCTACAATTTATGGAGTTTTTTTTCTACTGAAATTTCACTGTAAGATATTTTTGCAGTGTTTCGTCAGCAGAACGACCCAAAAACACATTAAATAACAGAACAAAAATGGCGCTGCTGTGAATAAGGTCTACAACTATGGCTACTATGTGCTTGTTGAGCATTTCATTTCAAAACCAATCCTCCACATTGTATTTAAGTCTCAACCAAGGGAAAACTTTTGGCCATAGACTAGTGTAGCCTATTTGATGTGATATCTGAACCTGAATTTAAAAAAAAAGATTAAAAATTAAAGATTAAATTACTGAATGAAAACAATATGATAGAATATGCTCATATTTACAGTCTAATTATATGTGTTTAGCAAAAGAAAAAGCAACCAATGACCTTCTGATTCGGTTTTGTCCAGCAGGGGGATCCTAAACCCACAAAACCACTGGGCGATGAAACAAAGAGGACCTTGGCAAGCATCATGATCTCCCCTCTATCTCACTATCTTCATCTATCTCCAGTGGTTTCCATGGTGACAACTCTTAGACCTGCCTGCCAGTGATCTTTTCTGACCCCTGAGGGTAACCTTTGGCCTGAGGGGTCATGGCCAGGGTCAAGAGGTCAGAAATGGCCAGAGGGCAATAAAAAGCACTTCTCTGATTGGCTCTCTTACCAGCCCACATATTTTAATTTTGAGGTTTAAGCACAGGCCTCGTCCCTCAATTCTGCAGATGAGAAGACTGTAGCTTCCCACAAATAGATGAACACCTTGCAAGAAACTCAGTCCGACATCGTGAGCATTTGATTACTCACTATGTGAGGCGTATGAATGCATCGGAACACTCTTGTGAAAACAGAAAACGTAGCATCGATCATATTCCCTCTGCGTGAATGTGTGGGTGTGTGTTTGTATGAAACTTCTTGTTAAGAGCTACGGTATCTGCTTTGCATCACCAAGCGGCCTATTCATTTCTTTCACACCTCGTTCTTTATCAGTTGAAGAGAAACGGCAATGAAGTGCTTTTAAAGACGATAATGCGTCTCCTTCCTCTGCCTTGCATTGAAAGGACTTCATTCCAAATCCCTGTGATTTCTTCTTCTTCTTCTGTGCATAATGGCGTCAACTAAATAGCCAAAACATAATGTAAAACCTGGCGGTCACATGACCATCCACAGTCCCGTAATTCATCCTTTGGATGATGGGTCGTCAATATTGATTTATGAGCGTAATGGTCATGGACTGATAGAAGGGTAGGATGGGGGGAGTTAAGAGAAGATGGAGAGAAAGAGATAGAGGAGGATAAAGGGGGTGCAAAGGTGAAGGTGGACGCAGAGTGCTTGTAGAACTGGAGAAGGAAGAAAAGGATGGCGTCTCCATAACAAAGACACCAGGTTCCTGAGAGATGGTTATGCTGTTGTTACAGGTATTAAAGAATATTCTTTAATACTCTGCATTACAGTGACCTTTGTTGTTGCATCTATTACAGGTGTAAAGTCAATGACAAGGTGCAGAGCAAATTGCATGTTGTCCATTGGTATTGCTTAGTATTACATATACTGCTTTTTTAAATTAATTTAATTTAATTATATTTCTACTTGAATTAAAACAGTTCATTTAGATTTGATCACAATGTGTATAGGTTAATTAACAAAACATTTTTACAGTTTAATAGCCTGAGAACCTTTTGCACAGTTATGCAATTTATACTTGCTATTATTACATTTAGCCTATTTCATGTTTTATGAAAATAGTTCAAATAAGGTGGTTTTCCATTGAACTTGATCATAAAGGAAAGAGCTCTAACTTGACCAGCATTGCCACATTCTCATTAACCTACCATAGGTCAAAATATATTCAAAGGAAGCACTCCTCATATACAGGTTAACAACCTCTGGTCAAGCTATTACATAAGATCTCTGAAGGACTCTTAAAAGGTATTTTAGGAGCAGTGACCTTTCACCTTCCAGCACTGACCCTAAGCTCCTGACCCCACTTACAGACACTAGTGACACCACCATCACTTTAGTTCCTCCTGTTCATCATTCTCTCCATTTCATTAAAACTGCTGTTTACTGTTCCTCTAGCAAGTGTTATTATAGGTGGTTGTCGATTATCATAATTTCTGTTAGTTCATTTTTAATCATTTAAAATAATGTATTTTTTACACGTGAATACATATATTTTCTTTTTACATGAAAATACACATCTTTCCCAAACAACGTTTCAATTAGCCTACCACAAAATTTTAATTACAAGAAATGCGTTAACAGTCGAACAGTTGAATACCGAAGAGTAGCCTAGCTATAGCTGTTACGGTCGGTACGGAATGGGAAACAAACCACACAAAAAACGATTTTAATAAAGCTTTAAACTATTGTAACTAACAAGGAATAGGCTAAACTTAAAATATATAATAAAGTCGTTTTAGTTTGACGGTCGACGCTGTGCTGTGTGGAGGACAAAACACTATTTTGTTTTCGGGAAGGAAAGCTTCACAGAAATTCGTTCAATCACCCTAAACGTCTTTTGTATAACCTAATTCACACACGAACTCACCTTTCTTTTGTCTTTGCTAAGAGCGAATCTGTAAAGATGCTGCCTTCAAGTGCACCTGAGATAATTCTGCTTCCAAACTGGAGTCCTACGATACATATATGGCACGTCACGTCGTAAAAACATTACGGTCGTTTTCGGTCATAATATATTTTACATTATTTTTAACACCATTGTGATTTCTATCACTTAATTCTACATGATAGGTCTATACCAAACATTTATTTTGCATAAAGCAAGTTTGCTGCATGTTTTACACTGACAAACTCAACGAGTTTCTCGCAACTCCGAGTTTCTCACATGTAAATACGATGTTGCTTGGTCGTTAATGTGCTCAGAAGTCGGAAATAGTAAATAGGCTACAATATTTCAAACTCCATCTGAAGGCTGCAGCAAGAATATTCTGTTTCTTTGTGCATGCTCATTAAATTCAACATGTCAACTAGCTCAGGAAACAGATTTTTGGAATAAATTGAATTAAATTAACTGAACATAACGTTTTTATAACTTTTTAAAATTACACAATGCTTTTCTCATTTGGGACAATTGCTTAGAATTTTATTTGAGCAGCATACTAACATAACATGTATTAGCCTACATTTATTTACATTTATAACATTACATTTTTACAGTATTTTCAAATACTTCTCCCTGCACAGCTGCATAAGGCAAGTTTGCAAGGAGCTGTTTGTGGGAAGAAACGTGGTTAGTGACACCATTACAATTGACAGAGGTTAAGAGATGTCAAGACTCTTGGAGAGGAAAGGAGGACGCTCTAACACTAGGACTAACACAAGACCTCTTGGCTGATTAGCTGCAGTGTCCTCCACTAAAGAGGCTCATGCAATCACACATTTAACACAATGACAATACAACATGTCGAGGCACACAAGAGTCCTTTTCTTGAGACGTTGCGATACGAAGCTGTGACACCTCTGGTTCCTGTTCTTGTTCTCTCACTCTTGAGAAAGCTGAGACCGTAACAGTCAATGTCCACTCTCTCACATGAGCAAGCAATATAACAGCTGAAGGTATGGATCTCATACACTATTACCAGAGGTGCGAGGAGACCAGTGGTCTCGCATAGGAAGGCCTGAGACTACAGAAATGGATTTCTCACACTTCAGATAAGTGATGGGCATATGGACAATAAGGTGTGTCAGCTCATGTACAGCTGTCTTACAACATGCGTATGACACAATATGACTTCATCTAGCAGTTTCTTAAAATACATATTTTGAAAAAGGAAAAAAATAGACTAAAACTAAGATTATATTGCTGCCTTTTTATGCAAAGTAAGTCATTTAATTTACAATTGTTACAAATACATGAATAAATTAATTGTACCTTTTTGAACACTATAAATAGTAGTAAAGAAAAGAAAGCTGAATGATCATGTATTTGCATAAAAATGACAGAAATTGTGACAGATTTTGCAACGATGAAAACTTTTTTTGTAGTGTAATTTCTTTCAAGGTTGTGACAAATGGAAAAGCTTTGAAACCCTTTAAAACATACAAGGAATCAAGGTTTGAAATATCATTGGAGATTATGTGGCCTTCGCTGATCCAAAGCTAATTATCCCGAAAGGTCAACATCTATGGCCTTCCAGGTCAGTAGCTGGACCCCAACTTTTGGCAGGTTCTTCAGCAAATGCTGTACTGGCTATCCTAGACGCCTATTTGAAGAAACATACGTCCTCAAACTGAGCTCAATTGAGCTCCAAATCTTGCAAACAAAACTTTCATATCTAGATATCTCCAGGATTTTTGATTTAATGTTCTAATCGATTAGTCCTGCAGGCCAAAACAAAAAGCGAGAGAGATTAAAGACCTGCAAAAGTAGACCCCGCAATATTTATCAATCCTTCTTCCTCTGGGCTGTGATGTAGAAAATGCGAGGATGCAGGGAATGGCTGACAGTGATAAAGAGAGGAAGGAACAGATAGGGTTGTTGGGGTGTGGATGACGGTTCTCCACACCTTCGCTCGGTTCCTTCGCTTTCCCTCTCTCGAAAATGTTTTTATTAGCCCTGTCAGGTTGCAATTTGCCTAACTGCAAATACACACAGCAGGCTTAATTAAGACTTTTTGACCAGGGAGACTGTCAAGTCCGGAAACATTAAGGAGATGAAACCAGGTGTCGTAAAGATAGATGGACACAAAAATGGAAGGATGAGGGACGAGGAGAACAGAAAGAAGGGAGGGGGAGGAGTGCCCGTGGAGTACAACAACGTGGTATTCTTCTGTTGCTCTGGGCATCCAATTGAGATGGGGAGGAAAACATGGGGACAAACGATTTTTATGCATTAACAGCCTGGCGGTGGAGAGCAATAACAAGGACTAGATCGCCGCTAAAATGTTTGACATCCTGCGCAGGGATCAATGCAAGTCCAGCTTCACGCATTAACACGCCATACACGCGTATCACCACACATCCGCCTACGATACCGGCCCAGATAACATAGCCTGCACCCCAAACACTGCAAAGTGCAGGCCAATCGCCCTCAAGGACGGATCAATTGGAACTCCCTCTCAAATGTGGAGATAAAGGCATGATAATGATTGTAATTTAGTATTTTCTGAGAGTTTTTGTAGAGTTAATTGGTGAGGTGGACTCATTTCCTACAATGAGTCAGACTCAAAGAATATAAGGATAGTTCACCCAAAAATGAAAGGTATATACTCACCCTCATGTTGTAGATGGACTCATTTCCTACAATGAGTCAGACTCAAAGAATATAATTATAGTTCACCCAAAAATTAAAGCTATGTTGTTCAAAACCTGTATGAATGACTTTCTTTCCTCTGTGGAACACAAAAGAAGATATGTTGAAGAACTGTTTTTGTCTGTACAATGAAAGTCAGTGGGGTCCAAAACAACACTGGACTCCTTAGACCCTATTATATGAACAAAAAAAACCAAATATTTATCCAAATATCTTCTTTTGTGT
Source organism: Abramis brama (assembly GCF_963993115.1). Lineage (NCBI taxonomy): Eukaryota > Metazoa > Chordata > Actinopteri > Cypriniformes > Leuciscidae > Abramis > Abramis brama. Next base: position 19,911,131 of record NC_139968.1, on the reverse strand, counting down.
TCATGTTTGGAACAGCATGAGAGTGAATAAATTAATCTTCATTTTTGGGTAAACTGTCCCTTTAATGGTGCAGAAAGAAGAACGAAGAAAAAAACAGACATCCAAATTTTGGATTTCTTTACAAAAATAATTTCTTACTGGTACTTTCGACATAATGACCCAACAGACACAGTTCACATGTTACATGTGTTTTGGCAACATAGTTTGAGGAGGTGAACTATGCCCCGTGAGTCAGCCAATCCCACAATGCACCAGAACAGTTTCAAAACAGGCAAGTGTGAGGAGACAAACAAGATCACCTGCTTCCAGTACAAGCATTCATCTTCTAAACAGAAGATTTCAAAAACCTGCATTTCACAGTCAGCCCCCACCGCCTTTCTCTTTCTTCCTTGTTCGCTTTCTCTCAATTCCCCCAACTCCATCCAATGAAAATCAATAACCTATTGATCAGTTCCCTCCATTTCCATTATGCCCCGACGACAAAAGAGCCTGCGATTGTTGCAGCAAAATTATATGCTTTTCATCCATTTTGCAAATGACTAACTTGCAAAATTCATAGTGTACTTGAATAGGATGGTCTGTTAAAAGTTAAGCATGTCAAATCACTCCAAGGAATTGAGGACATGTTGAGGAGCAAAGTTGATGAAGATGATTGTGTGGTGTCTGGCGATTCAAGGGTTTTATTAAAAGTGGAAAACACATAGTATTTGAATGTGTTTTCTGCTTTAATGTTGGCACCCCCCTTACTTACCCCATAAAACACATCCAAAGACTCACTCACACACACAGACCATAGACAATGCTACAGGCAAAATCAATATTTCGAGAAAGAAAGGGAATATTTTTAGCAGTGTTTGATATGTTTGGATAAATCATGACTGTGGTAAACGAAGGGAATCTGTGGAAAAAAAATAAAGGATGCAAAACAAAGAGTCAGCAGGTCAACACTGAGGGTCAGTGGGACATTATGCAGGACGCAGCTTTATTATGTACAATATGTAGATGTACAGATGCTAGCCGGGGTTGACGGCCTATTTAATTCGATGTCAGTGAAAAAGACGCAAAACAAAATGCTGAAAAGCCTTCACCCAACAAAATCCTGAAAATCCATATTCCCAAGAAAATTCCAGTGGTGAAAAAACGTAACATATTAAACAGACTAGGGTCATATATAATAAGGGAAATTAAAGGGTCTAAGAGCAAGACTGGGAATTTATATTTATGAATGTATTAATTTGACATATAAGACATAAGGATGACGCACATAAAATGTATAAAAAAAATATGGCATTTCTACTTTTATGTACTTAATTACAAAGGAAAGGAAAGGAAAGGAAATGTCAGTCTCTGACAGCCCTGGTTCATTCACGTAACAGCTGCATCAGGTAAATAAACTTTACATTCTTTTGTTTTCAATTTCACTGTTGTACTTCGCAACACGTTGTAGTACAGATTTTCTTTTCCTTTGCAGATATAGCTCCTGGCGAGAAAGACTATTTTGGGAGCTAAGTCCATACAGCTCCCTTGCCAATACCAATTTGATTGACTCCAATCATGTCAATCCACGCTCAGTCCAACTCCTTATTGGCTGAAGACGTCCGTTTATCCAATGACACCTGCTCTGATTGGCCAAATAAATGGATGGGGGTGGAGGACATTGATTTATCTGTGGTATTAGGAGATCAATTAATCCCTATTGTGTGTGCCAGCACAGATAGAAACCAATGTCTTATTGCTTATGGCTTGTTTCTGCATGGCGAAGATAAGGATCCCCCTTCGCTTTTTCCACAGCCAAATTTGAATCCAGTGCAGAAATTCAACTCAAACTGCGATTTCGATGTTACCACAAGAGCAACATGTAGAGTAGGCTAATCAAAAACAGCCAGGAAAGAAAGAAAGAACTAAAGAAAGAAAGAAAGAAAGAAAGAAAGGAGAATGAACAGCGGGTTTGTGTATGGGGGGGGGGGGGGGGGGGGGGGGGGGTGCTGATTCCTACTTTTCAGTTTAAATAAAGATTGGCGCTGGATAAGGGCCATTAATGGAGGAATCAGACAGGCCTTGCTATGTAGGACAAGAGCTGACTGCAGGGAGGTGAGTGGAAGGATCGATGCACAGTCGATACACTCAACACTGCTCTGTGTAGCAGAAACACACATACTGCGGGGTGAGCGCGTGCGCGTATGGGGGGTGGAAGAGGGCATCTGTTCGGATCTGTCGAATCGGGCTGTGAATTGGAGAATTTAAAAGAAAAAACAATCCTCCGTCAGTTGGGACGTATTCGAGCCAGGTGGACGGACGGTTTTGAGGTCACTCAGAAAATGGCGGCGGTAAATGTTTTAGCGGCGGCAAATGTTTTAGCGGCGGCAGATGCGAGTAACGGAGACATATGGCTATAGCTACTACAGAACGATGCTTTTTAACCGAGCTTAAAGACTTCAGTATGATATTGGCTGCAATAGCATTCTCCCCCTCTCTTTCTCTGGGTCACTCTCTCCTTTTTTCCCCTCACTCTCACCGGAATTGATCGAGTATGCCTTTTCAATCCATCTCTCCTTCGCTTGTCGCCTAGCAACCGGTGCTTTCTCGGCTGTGGAGGCTGGGAACTGCCCCCCTCCCCCCTCCCCCCTCCTCCCTCTCTAAAGCCTTGTATTGAAAGCTGAAGGTGCGCCGCACATACACACACGTACACAGATATTGATGACTCTAAATTCACTGCTCTACCAGGAGTTATTACATACTATAAATGAAAACCTTCTGCAACATATAGGCTACAGTAGACTATATGTTGATTTTGCATAACCGTATAAATGCTGAATACGATTCTTTTAAGACCAAAAACTATTTTTGTTCACATACGGTTTAGGACAATTAAAATAAACCGATTTAAAATTTGTTTTGGGTTTTTTTAAACTTTAAAAGTTCCAAAGTTAACCTAAATTTCTAACACAGACAGGTGTATGAAGATTGCAAAATAGCCTACATTTCAAAAACATATTTTTAAATCTTCAGTTCAGACAATATAATGTGAGAGACCCAATAAGTTACAAGAACAATGAACACATCACCAATCACAGTTATCGATGCGGTTTCAATAAATTGAACTATTATGACTGATCACTAATAGACTATCAGTTTCATCATTATTATGTTGATAGATGTTATCGTTAACTTAGGATACTAAAATACTGAAGGGAAAAGCAATGAGCTGTGGTGTCTGACACATGTGGTGTTATGACATGCTGACATTTAAACTTTCAGTGAAATAGATACATTTCATATGAAGAACAGATTTTCCTTTCATGGCTTTATGCAAAATGATAACACACCTTAGCTTTAAGTCAACACACCTCACTGTGGCAAAAGTAAACAGAAATGGGTATGATTTAAGATATGACTGGAAATAAAACGTTATTATAAATATTAATAGGCAGCTGCCCAAAGAGACAGGTTGCATGATTAGCGAAGATCTCCTTTTTGCCCCGTTTTACATACGTCTAGCCTTACAGCAAAGTAAACCTCATCGTCTTTCGAAAAAATTAGAGGTCAGATAAAAAAGGAAAGTATGACATCTGTGAAACAAGCTATATAATCGATCATTTAAATGATGATGCTGGCTATCCGACTGAGAAGGCAAATACCTTTCTGGGAGTTTTAAAATGTGTATCATGTGCAGCTGTAAAGAAAAAAATATACCATATCAGAATAATATCGATACATATAGTGGGAAAAGAACACGCGATAGCCTATAAAGACAAATAAAAAATATCTTTAGCATATGTCGGTCAGTATGGAAAATATCAAATAAGCGCAAATGACGTGATTTATTTAGAATTTTATACGACAGTAAAAGTCTACTAACGTATTCATTGTTATCTTATGATGAGCATTAGGCCTAAACATTATTTTTAACACTTATATTTATGAAACAACACGTAGGCCTATTTGATAATGTGAGTAATGGGTCTAAAAATTTATATATATATATATATATATATATATATATATATATATATATATATATATATAGGCTATATATTTAATATTAGCCTACTTATTTAGATTATTAGACTACAAAAAGAAAATCAGTTAAAGAACGCACATTTCTAACAAAATATTTTCTATAACTACATTTTCTAATGTTTTAAATTCCGCGTTTGGCTAAGATGGAGCATTTTCTGATGAAAAGCTTTATACCAATCGATCAGAATGCGGATATATCGATCAGCGACCAGAGCCATAGATCACACGCTCTCTTTCGCACAGCATTGTCAAATACACAGGTCTCTAAATACACTGAAAATCCGGTTCCACCTGCAGAGCAGGGCTCAATCTGAGAATTTTTTTATTATTTTAATAGCCATAGAGATTTGGAGTTAAATAAGCAAAAACGGTTATACAGACAGGAGAATGTATTTAATGTTCCTTTAGAAAAAATAATTATTTTATGGTGTCTTTGATACAGTGCAATTACAAGTACTGAGTAATAATAATTAACTATGTACTTACGATAGGGTTTTTGTGGTTAAGGTTTGTGCATAATTACATGCAACTACTAGTGTAACGTGTAACAAGGACAATGTAGAATAAAGGGTTACCAATAGTCATTTAAAACTATTAAATTTCAAAACCTTATTGCTTTGTAGAACCTATTTGTATTTGGAAAAATATATATATATTCGATGTGTTCAACTTGTGAATATGTCGTGTGTCGAGTGTTCTGTAGCCTAATAGCCTGCACGTGTTTCAATAATCTCTGAAGCACAGAAATTATTAATATCGCTTTAAGAATACAAACAACTTTCTAAGAAAATGTGACTTTCCATACAACTTGTTTATATGACAACTTATCATTTATGTTAAAATGACCGTCTAACCAAATATTTTGTCAGAAACAATCCAACATTTGTACTTTTGTGCACCACGTTTTAATTGAAGCATAACGTTGATGTGTTTGCTTAATATTCCTTCATAAAAAAATTATGAACAATAAGTTATGACAACATGTTTTACATTGCTTTTACTAAGTTAAGCAATTTTAACTTTTATATAAGTTATACAAGTTTCAACTTTTTTAAAAGTCAGTTTAATGTAGCCTAATTTAAGTTTAAATGACTTAAACATCCGAATTGATTGTAGCCTACTTAAAAATTTAAGGCAGCAACTTTTGTTTTACAGTGTATAATATCAAAACATGGATGGAATATTTTAAGTTGTTACAGAGCCAAATCTTGAAGACTTCATTGTCTGAAGAGAAAATAAATTTCAACGCCTCGCCTAACTCTGCTGCAATGGTCAGTTCAACAGGACTGCTTGACTTCTGCCAATAAACCGATTCAAGTAAATTTACTTTAGGGTGTGATCGATCAGCCAAGTGATACCACTAATGCAGTCAAGCATATTTGTGTCTATCTTTGTCACACTATGTGATAGAAACAAATCAAACCCACAGAAAGAATATCTGGACCTTTAAAGCACACCATATAAAGCACTCATTTAATCAGCCTCGCATATCCGAATGACAGGTATGCAACGACAAAATATATTATATTATTAAATATATAATAATAAATAAGAAGGAAACAACTAGAAAAAAATTAAATGTTTGAGTTCATAAAAAAAGTTGAGTTCACTTATTTAAAAAAACTTAAACGGATTTGTTTGAAGTTAGCGAAATCAAATAAATTTTTCATTTACTTTACTGTTTATTTTGCTCTTTGAATATTTCAGGGTAATTGGTTTGCACACAAATATTGACAAATACTGATTATTGATTATTGGAAGGCCTAATTGCAAATTTAAAATGAAATCCCAGTCATCTGTCATAACGACTGGGACAACTAATTTTCAAGAGATTTTTGACAACATTTTCTATCTTAAATTTAGTGTGTAAATAACTATTGTATGATATTAAATATAATGCATTACAATGCATTACAATGCAACCAGTGGACACACTTTTTAAGCAATCGTGTTTGTAGACTTACACCCCCTTAGAAATGCAAACTAAAATATTGAGTATCTATGGCTTTCCTAGTCTCTATTTCGATATCGACAGCTTTAATATTTCATATGAGAGCCACAGGGTACGTCTAGCTCATTTGAATATTCGAGCGAAAATTAAATCAGGGTCTGCTCTCTAATAATGTATGCAGCAAGTACAATGTTTCACTATAAGCTCCAAGACATTATTCAGAGAATCAAAACAATATATTAGAGAATAGAACAAAACTTTACCCCCTAAAGAATTCAAATTCTGTTGGGTGGATTAAATATGCAATAGAAACAACCTCTCAACCCACACAGGCCCACACAAATAATTACAATTAGAAAAACAGTATTAAAATATATAATTTTAAAACAAAGGAGAATGTGTTTCTTGGTGCAGCATTTAGTCAAAGCAATTTTACAATTTAAATAGGCCACTTCCTAAAATCTCTCCAAAATACAAGAAATATTCATATATTTACACAGAAAAAGTTTCAATCATAATTATCATATAAATTATCAAATGTATGCAAACTTATGTGTATGTTACATCATTAATCAGTTAAACAATTGACATTCTCTGCAAAAACCTGATTATTTGTCACCCTTATGTTTACCTTTTTATTATAAAAAAAAAAATAATAATAAAAATAATTTTAAAAATTATGTATAGGCTGCAATATAAGGTGCCAATGACATAAATGTAACATTATAAATATATCTATACTAACTGTACGATCTTCTCACCAGCAAACGCATCAGCTGTTGTGCATCTCTACATTAAACCGCTTTCAATTATCCTGTCATAGCAGAGCATGATTTTGTAAATAGCAAGGAACAAATCAATGCAATAATCAATTGTGGTTGTGTCCAGATATATGAACCAGAAATATCTGAACCCTTTTTGTCGTGTAGCTATAGCATACGGCCGCCTCATAAGAGTCATAACATTATCGTATCACTAACCCCTTAGTTCATTTAGACTAGATGCTTGCAATTAATATACTCTACAATAATAGACTACTATAAACATTGGAATTAATTAAGGCTTTAGTTGCACATGGTCAAATAACAAACAGTTATTTAACTTAAAAAATTATCTAGGTATACGTACAATCACACTTTATGAGAGTATGAGAATAGAAATAGTGAAAGGACCGTGAATAGAATTCTGCAAAGCTGCAGCAAAGATTTGTGAGCGGCCTAATTTATTTTCAATAACACTGATTGCAAGGATCAATAAAGAAACAGCAATCCCAAAGGACAAGGATGTTTTTCCTAATGTCATAGTCCTATTCATCATTATAATAAAATTGTAATTTCCTATCCTGAACATTTGCAGTGAAGCTAAATGGTGAAGTTAAGCTTTAAACTAAAGGTCGTTATTTTTCTTGTTGTGTTGTTGACTATTTTGTGCCTCGTCCAGCGATTAAGATCCATGGAAATTCGACCAAAAATAAATGGTCTTTTTTTGGTAGGCTAAATATATGTTTTTCTTCCGTTATTTTTTAATGACTGCAAATAAATGAGTGGGCCTATGATAGTCAATGACGATGGGAATTCACCCTTAGAGAGAGAAAACAAATATATTAAATTCATTACCCATCCCATTCTGAATGATCAATTTATTGATCAGCGACTGAGGCATTAATAATAGGCGTGAACCGGAAGTGATCATCTGGAGAGAAGAAGAAAATACTGTAGGCCTATGCATGGTCATATTTATTTCATAAAATGTTAGCAGTGTGAACTATTATTTTGAAAATATAAAAAGTTAAAATATAAAGGCACCGCTACCTTTTCACTAAGACGTTAGTTTTTTTTTTTTGTTGTTTTTTTTTATAAAAAGGCCTACATTGCTTATACTAACAATTCAGTGGTCATGTCAAATGACAGATGCTCATGTCTACAGTGAATTACAAATGGCAGGCCTGTATGTAAATGGAACAACAAGTAAAGAAATGAATGTGACACATTTGCATATTATCCATGCAACAAAGCCTCATACAAAACAGAGAAATAGTCTACCTTCAGCCTTGTCTAATGAAACTGTTTATTGTGCCTAAAAAACAGTGAACATGAAGTGTACGTCATTTTCCTTTCTTTGATTTTTTGGCTCACCTTCTTTCTCCTTTAATGTGTTTTTTTCTTCTTCTGATGTTCAAAGCGTGGCGTTAATTATATCACGCCAGTTTCTGCCACAACATAAAGCCTTGTACAACTGCAAATAGTCCATTTGGTTGATAATGAAATTTCTTTAAACTTTCAAGCGTTTAACACAAATATGATACGATTAACCATGTGATATCGTGTCATTCAAAAGGAATTTGACTATCTTATCTACTTGGGGTTTGGGAAATCCATTAATATTTAACCATTAAGATGTCGCGCACTGGCGCCAAGTTAAGCAACTTTATCAGGAGAAACCGATGAATCATGTCCATAAGGAATCCCCAATAATTCAACACTGCTGGTGTCAAAGTGTTCAGAAGTATCCCACATAAGTGGGGAAAAAACTCGATTTCGGTCTCTTAAAGACAGTGGAGGGACGAATTGTGAGAGTAAGTGAATCACCTATATTAGGTGTCTCTAGACAGTATTGATGACGTCAGCCCTAGTCTGAAAACTGTGCGAGTGTACACCATTTAAAAGGCTTTTGCATCTTGATCAAGTTTCACAAAGATATTTTTACTCTCTAGTTCTTTAGAAAACACATAGCCTATATAGCTTACTGGCTTACTGGTGATTCAAACAAATCGGAAGCCAATAGTCTGAACAACCTGAATAATGAAACATCAAAATTAACTCAAGATCCCTACATAACAAAAACTGTTTCTGGGAAGGAAAAAGGCTTTTTGCTGAATCTAAGAATCACCGAAGAACCTTTATTTTGTGGGTTGCGCGCGCCCGTGCACACACATCTTAATATATTGCGCGGTCACGAGACAGACACTCTCACTCGGTCAGCTTCGACTGTCAGTAGTAAGACGCGCGCCACGGCTATAGATACAAGCGTTTAGACACCAGGCGTACGTACATGTGCGTGGTAAAATGCTGGATTGACTAACACTGAAGATCTCGGGGATCAATGGCGCGCGGCTTTGAGATCGTTTAAAATTTATTGGAAGGGAGAGTGTGAGAGAGAAAGGAAAGAGAGAGAGAGGGAAAACAGTGTCTTTCAACAATGGAACTTACAATGGAAAACATTGGGAATCTGCACGCCGTGTCACACTCCCATCAAACGGGGGACTTGATGAACTCTCCTCACGCGCGACAGTCAACGCATAGGAACTTGGTGTCATCGCACGGCAGGTCAGCGATGGTGTCCAGCATGGCCTCGATACTGGACGGTGCCGGGGAGTATCGCACGGACCATTCGCTGTCCGGTCCTCTCCATCCAGCGATGACCATGTCGTGCGATTCGAGCATGAGTCTGAGCAGCACTTACACCACCCTGACGCCGCTGCAGCACCATTTGCCTCCCATATCCAACGTCTCAGAGAAATTTCACCATCACCCGCACCCTCACGCTCATCACCATCCCGCGCACCAGCGTCTCGCCGCCGGGAATGTCAGCGGCAGCTTCACGCTGATGCGGGATGACCGGGGCCTCGCGTCCATGAGCAACCTATACGGCCACTACTCCAAAGACTTGTCCGGGATGGGACAACCTTTATCGCCTCTTTCCAATGGCCTTGGGTCTTTGCACAACTCCCAGCAGACTCTGAGCGCGTATGGTCCGAGTGCTCACCTGGGGAACGACAAGATGATTTCCACGGGAGGCTTCGAGTCTCATGCTGCGATGCTCGGCCGGGGCGAGGAGCACCTGGCGCGGGGTTTGGGCGGGCATGGGGCAGGCATCATGTCTTCTCTCAACGGCATCAACCACCACCACCACCACCACAGTCACACGCACTCTCAGGCGAACGGGTCGGTGCTCTCGGAGCGGGATAGGCAGGTAGCAGGAGCCGGCGGACAGGGTGGTGGGTCAGGACAGGTGGAGGAGATCAACACCAAGGAGGTGGCTCAGCGAATAACGGCGGAGTTAAAGAGGTACAGCATTCCACAGGCCATCTTTGCCCAGAGGATCTTGTGTCGCTCTCAAGGAACTCTCTCGGACCTCCTGAGAAATCCCAAACCCTGGAGTAAACTCAAGTCAGGTCGGGAGACGTTCAGACGGATGTGGAAGTGGCTGCAGGAACCCGAGTTCCAGCGCATGTCAGCCCTTAGGCTTGCAGGTGAGTAAAGGTCACTGAAGTTTCCTCGTGGAAAAAAAAAAAGAAATCAGAACAGTCACACAAAATCTATGTCTATATATATTACCTTTATTTCCTTGCGTTATCTTCAATAATGTAATCAATATATTGTGCATGGACCTAATATTCTTTGTTCTTATTATTTGTGCTTGGTTTCTCACGGTTCATCTGAAAGCATCTGTTCCTATTAAGAAAGATAAAAATACAGATGATATGAATAAAACATTCAACAAAGGCAGTGTATCCTTAAATTAACTATGAATTATTTCAGAGGCATCTAAAATGATTCCATTGAATATATTTAGATATGTATCTATATTATCAAATATAGATACATAAACATTATTTCAAATTATTAGAATGTTTTTAAATGAAGGTGAAATCAATTAGTGTGTGTAAATTACATACAAGTACACACTCCATCAGCTGCCTGTTGCAGGTGTTCAGGCTTGTGAAAAGACCATTGCAGCCAGGTCAACACTGAAAGTAAAAACTGATGTTTATTTTTTTAAATAATTATTTCTAAATAATTTGGTTCCAATGATTTCAAGACATTAACAAGCATTAGTTTTGCACCAACATGTCATCAATAGTTCCCCAGCTTAATTTATTTTCATAAATGTCCCCTTTTCATTTTACTTCAAACTAGAAACAATGTAGACAAATGTGTAATCTCGACCTTAAAATGTGCCCACAGGAAATGTATCAAATTAAATAAATAAAAACAATGTTTGTACTGAACATTATACCTTTGATAATGGTTGGAATAGAGGCCGCTGACCCGTCAAAACCTATCGCCTCACGTCGTATTTCAGTTGTGGGTTCAATTAACCAGGATATAGTGGCATATTTTAGTTCCAGTCAATGCCCCGTTGAAAAGCACTTAATGGAATGTAAATTGTTCCTTTGCGCATTTAAAGTTGTTCTGGTAAATAAAGATTTAGACGCTATTCAATTGTCCTCTTAAGTGCCGTTGCTGTTAAAGCTAATTGGGCATCAGATTTTTTTTTTTTATTCCACACCCTATTAAAAGGGAGTTATCCTAAACGGAAGACGAACTCTCCACTTCTACAGGTAGTAACTTAAAGGTGTGGTAACTCAATGTCTTTGGGGTAAACTTTAGTCTTTAGTTTCACAGGCCCTACACTTTACAATGCGTCCATATTACAACAATCCATGATGCTTTAATTAATTCCACGAACACTGTAAAGTGTGACCCTTGAAATACTATATATGCATATAATATTTTAAATATTATATGTATAAATTATTTATTTGAAATATACTTCTACAAACATATGCTTTAAGTTAATTAACTGTTGTCTATTTTATTGACTATTGCGGAAAAACTGTAATTTGAAAAACCCAGGCATTCTTGGAATAAAATAATGCCCTTTATAAAATAAAAGCCCTTGTACGTTCCGGATCTATAGTAAATTTAGCTCAATGAGGAATTACTTTGCTATGCAAATAACAAAAGCAAGTGCAATTTAAACGAGCCATTATGCACAGCGCGCATGTAGAAGTTGGGGGGTTGTGTTTCAGAGTCTGGGAATACTCGTTCACTACATCAATCAATAAATTCAAATTACTATTCCAAATTCATCACAGTCACAAAAATCAATGCCGTGGCACTGCTTGGCTAATGTGAAAATGCCCGTGTCTGTGGGATCATTTGGTATTGTTCTTCTGGGGCGCTGAAGCGTTGTTGTTTTTTTTTTTTTTTTTTTTTGACAGTAGACAGTTCGTGCTATAAAAAAACAAACAATGAGAATATTTACAAATATTTAATAAAAACGACAAATCTAAGCAGCATATGGCATAGGTCGCACGTAATTCTGACAGATAAGTGCAAACCTCAAATACGCAATGCGCAATATTTAAAGATTGCATTAACAATGAAAACAATTCGTCTCAGCATCTGTGCCGTATTCCACACTCAATCTCAATGTATTTGGCCCAATCAATACAGCGATCAATAAAGATAGCCAGTACATCTATCAATTATACCGGCTCAGCACTCTCCCCCATTGGACTCTGGATTTACCTACTGTTTCGTTAGGAGGAAGGATGTAGATTTTACTATGTATCGTATGCAGTCTCTCTTAGTCATAAGAAAATGATAATACAATATTAAAGTCCATCTGTATTTATACGCGATGCATCACTACGGGAAGATAAATGTCTCCTTTGTATAGGTCTATATTTAAACCAAATGTAATTTAAGGCCTATACATTTCTTGCATAGCAACCCTTTGAGAATTATACCCACCACCTTGCCCATCTGATTTTTTAAACCACTTGACAATCTCTGTTAAACTATAATAATTGCTCTCTCGCATGGAACTGAGCGCAATCAATCAATTTAGGATTGGTACAAGTTATATAAACACACACACTTTAACACTTTTTAAGTGGAGTGTTTGCTTTTCACTCAACATCATCATCATCATCATCACCATCCTCCTCATCAAAATGACTTCCAGTCTCGCCTCCAGTTCCCAGCCCACGAGGATGGACGCGATTGATTTAGGATTAGCGAATCGAGGCATTTTCAGGGGAGACGGGTTTTGGCAGGCCAAGAAAATGATCGATGCTGACCTTAATAATTGATAGAGCCAGAAGTGAAAAATGAAGATTCGGTCACCTGTTTGGTAAACAAGTGCATGGAAGCCGTTTTTGAATTTGATTATTTAAAGGTGTTCGAAAAGAATCTTAAATTACATTAAATTACATTACCACGCCTCCACACACGGTTTGTCCGGTTATAACGGTCTTGGCATCATAGTTAGGGTCTATAGCTATAACAAGCAGTGAATATATCGCTATATTGCTAGTTTTGCTATTTCAATAGCTTAAGTTGAACTAAATAGGGAGAAAATTCACTTTCGTCTCCTCCCCCCTTGGCCTACTGTATTATTCTAATTTTAAAGCTGTTATGGTTTCTCAATTGTGCAGATAATTTAAAAACTTTCAGGGGTTTAAATTTCTCACATCTAATGTCCTGTTGAGGTAGGCTACCCAATTTGTTTTCTAATGCGAGCTAAACCTTTTCAGTGATATGTAAATCTAAAAATAGTGTAAATAGTAAATATATAAAAATAAAATGATAATGACACTACTGCTGTTTTGGTGATACACTGTCCGATAGGCCCACTGATCCAAGCGAAATGCGCTCGAGAAGCGAACTGTTGCCATGGTAACCGTACGCGAACTCTACTTCAATTTAATGCATTCCACCTTATTTTAAACTATAACTTTTGTGGTTACACTGCTGAAACATTTACGCTAGACGTAGGCTACTTATATATGAAATAATACATAGGCTACGTAAGTTTTTTTGTATTATTTGCAAACAACGTGAATATGCGCATAGCTTTTGCTAGAGACGTTGGTGTAATTGTAACTATGTTCCAATTGATATGTCCACATATGGCAGATGTTTACATCATGATATTACAATACAACCGTATTTGCAACCTTTTCTTTTAAATTCTATAAAGGCGATTATGGCAGACAACATATCTTATGGCCGTGAGTTCTAAACCAGCTCCTTACTCCTGTTCTGTAAAATAACTAAGGACAGAGTAACAGATGTACGCGCCACCATAGGATGTAACATTGTTGCTCTATAATGGGTGCAGTACTGTCTCCGCGAGCTTAGATTTTCATGATCAATCTCTGTGCTCGCCCGCCAAAATGGATCGATAGGAGAGAGTGACCTTTAAATCAAATTGCTAAGAGACCGTGCCGCCTAGGAGGAGAGCATCAAAGGGTTAAATTGCATTGCGTCACCACTAAATTTTACCAAGGGGGGATTTAATAATTTTATCATAGCTGATATTACAGAACAACGCCTCCAAATAGTTTGAGTCATGGCACAAAGCACTTGGTAGTAAATATACTTCACTTTCTGCCTAATATCTGAAGCATTATACTGACCTGAAGGCTATAGTTCAGCCATATGCACAATGTACTTTTCCTACAGTCCCTGTTTTTTTCTTCTTCTTTGGATCAATCCAAAGAACTTGTGCAAATCTTGGCCTTGCAATATAATTTAAATGGAGTGATAAAATTTTACATTTACAATTTGCCATAGCCTAATGCATGCTAATTGCTAATGTTTTATAAATATATATATAAATATGCATTTTGCAATGGATGCACAGCCTTTTATTGGCAAAACAAAATGTAAACATTAAAACTAGCCAATGTGGTCAGATTCAAAACCACATGTACCCTCCTGAGGCTGAGAGACTGGTTTCTGACACATCTTGTGGCATCAAGAGCCATTTAACCGAGCAGTGACTCTATTGGTGTGCTGTTACATTCTTTACAGACACATTGAGCCCACAGCCTGCTAAATTAGTCAATCAAACCATCTTGTAAAAGCTGTGAAACCCAGAGCCCAACAATGTTTAGTGGCCCAACACCGTTGAGAGTTTTAGTTTGTCAACATTTTGAAATATTCTGTCTTACAAATAAAGACGTAATAATGATCCTTTAGGTTCAGAAAAAAGGACCATCTTCTTAGAATACCCCTTCAATAACATGGTTCTTTGGAGATTAAAAGATTATGTTCTTGGTGTTACATTGGTTTTCCAGATCAGATTGACAGCACAAAGAAAAAAGCTAGGAAATGTTATTCTAGCATCAGGCTATAAACCTCTTTTTGGTTTTGACTGAAATCTTTTTTTTAAAGAGAGTGCAGTTGTACGTGTTCAATGACAGCTTGAGCCCACACAAGAAATGAAACCTATTGATTAATCCTGTGGTATTTTCAGAGGTTTTAAATGTTCTTTCAAGACTCTGTGCAGGGTGTTTGGCCCCTCAACCATTCAGACATCTTAAACTCACTTCACTGTAATTGTAGGTCAAGCAGTCTTAACAACCAAACCCATTCCAATGTGTCAATATGCCTATAGAACGGATGTTTGACTGAACAGTTTTATTAGACCGTTCAATTATTGATCTCACCACAATAGTCATGTGTTAGGATCACGTCAACACTAAGCAATGCTTAGTTCTTAAGAGAAATGAAGTACCTGCTCTTACAGTAGTTAGACCACAGGTTTGGCCCTTTACCTCGCCCACTACCATCCTCCAAGGCTAACTCAGCAGAATCAGCCCCTGTCAAAACATCGACCTTTGAGACGATTAGCACCAAGTCACGCTGATAAAAACGGCAGACATCCAATAAATCAAATAAGAGAAAAAGATAAAATCAATCCATGATAAGTCCTAAAGGTAGCCTACCAGTGAGTTGTTTAAAAGGTGAGAGACTTTTAAAAGTCACGCGCTTGTTTAGTCACCTGATAGAGAGAGCGGCTGGAAAAAGGTGTAACCTTATTAGTAATGTTTTAGAGAGACAACAAGCCTCACTTCACAGCATACTAACCCCACATATCAGCTGTTTACATTAATCCAAACTCAGGCACCCCCAACAGATTATCCATTATGAATTCTGATTTACACGCACTGATGTTAAATATATTTACACAGCACACAGGCATACTCATGCAAAACACACCCCTGCTTATCTACAGCGGAATAGTTGCTGATGATAACAATTCATGTTCATATAAGGGCAATATCATGACACACTGACTTTTTAAACACCGTTGGATAGGCCTCTATGGGAGCCACTCCGCTCCCAATTTCAGCTCAGCCGCACTCTATGCATCGATCCTAGGCAGACTGGTCGGCTGAGCGGCGCGGCCAGTCATCGATCCCTGCACTCCCTCAATCCTCCCACTTGAAATCCAAGAAAGCGCGCATACACCTCCAGCTTTCACAGGAGACACCATTTATTTATTTATTTATACTTTGTGAAGTCAAGAATCCTCGGACTGAACCCTTAGATTTTGTTTATTATAGCTCCAATTAGCTGCTGCTGATGAAACTAAGTTTAACCCTCAAAGACAAGAACCTGCCATGGGCCTATGAAGCTAAATGTACTCCTATACTTCAAACATAAATTACTGCCTTTGATGAGTGGTACATTGTTTGCCCCATACATTTCGCTGTACCTTCAAAGGCACACACTGTATTCTGCAACATCAATAATTGATCATTTTTTGGCAACAACTCATATCATAAGCTTTGAACATATAAGAAATCTAAACCATCTGAAACGCTGAACATAGATTGCTGGTTTAGACAATATATACTGCTATAGTTTATCACGCTTATATAGACCTTATGCGCCAGAGAAACAAGCGCACAGCCATCTTTAGAGTTTTGTGTTTGAACTTCCATTTTTGCGGTAGCTCTGAATATTTATGTGGCATCGCTGACGAAGAGTAATTATTTGGTGAAGTGGATTTACCGTACTTATTGTAGAGTTAGCAAAAGTTATCGTAAGCATTGTAATGTTTGAAGACATTATAACAAATGTCAGAAGACCGGGAAGACTTTAAAACAAACGGTTAATTCATAAAACCGTAAGATCTTACCTTCATGCTGTGGAAATACAAACCGGAAGACAGAACACAACAAATACAGCGCTGAAAAGGGGCGAAGCTACATAAGCTCTAGAGATGGGAAGCTGACGTCACGGCGCGTTGAGTTTTGGGTAACTGCCTTGTTTAGACACCATATTAAGAGGATTGCACTGCTAGCGAGTTTAAGGCAGTGTTTTGATTTTCTGTAGGTCATTCATGGTGCATCGAGAATTGCCATAGTAACTCACATCACTGTTCAGGGAGAAAACTGGACAAGTTAATACTCTCTGACGAGAAGACGCCGGATAGCAAATCTATTAATAATGTCACTGATTAAAACCACTGCCTATCACTCAATACAGTAATCACATTGCTGAGTGTTTTTGAAAGTTTTATATTTTGTTTGGTTTAACATTACCTTTGTGATTAACTTTGACATTTTGTTGGCTTGTGAATTAGCAGAACTTGCACACAGCCACTACAAAACTGGAGAGTCTGCTCACTGCAGAGCCATGGGTAGAGCGTGAAGTCCAGCTCCCCCTCTCTGGATGTAATTTGGGCATAATGGTGAAGCGTGAAGGTCCGACCACACCCTAACCCTACCCATAACTTCATCCCTCCACCCATTAGATCCACAGAGGTGGAGCTAGACTAGGTCAAGCTCAACCCATGACGTCCAGAGAGGTGGAGCTGAATGTCATTCGGCATTTCACGTTGTGAACGGAATTGTGCAAAACTACAGTGAAAACATTAAAATGATCATGTAATGCATTAAAATATCCTCTTTTCCCTGCAAACGATGCCATGAAGAATGTGAATATTTAATTTAAAGGAAAAACAAAAAAAGTGCAGGTATCAGCTATCGGTAGCAGAGGGCGATCCCTCTTGGATCCTCTAGGAGATGGAGGCGCTGCCCCAGAATGTAACGCGGTGTGACTTTGCTTCACATATACGCCCCATGAAGTTTTGTGTGTGTAACTTCTGTTAAACTATAAACAATCAGCGAAAGGTTCGCTCTATGAACGTGAATGCAATAAGCATTTTCAAAAACTGGATACAATGAGATGACATTATACTCACCCTTCAACCATCGAAGTCGAACATTAAAATTACATTTAAAATTGTAAATGCATTAACAAATTTCGACCCCAGACCGCCGATAATTACATATCGCTGTAGTTTGTCTGTTCTTTAGCTGGAACATTGAGTGATAATGATTCAAAGTGATTTCCGTCATTGTCACAGACAGTAAGTAGCCTATTATATTTACCTGCTTTAGAAACATTCCAAACGCTGCTAATATGGATTAGAAGTGAAAAGAGGAGACAATTTTATTTGAAAGCATCTGTGTGAAAACAAACCTGGAAAGAGACCTGAGGATTTGGGGAGAAAAAAAACAACAAAACAAGAGATTCTTTGTGCATTCCAGTGAATAATTAATGGGATATATGGTAAATTAAATCAAGAGAGCAGACTACAGTAGGCCTATGTTTTGTCTTTTTCATACTGTAACGTAAAATAATAAGGAGGAAAAGAATGCAGTGACTGAAAAGAGCTCTTGACGGATATTCTTGTCATAGGCCTACCACATCACAATAAAATACCAAGCATTGTTATTCTCTTGAAGTCTGAACATGAGAACATGTAGGAAATTGTACAGCTCATTCAGTCAAACTGACAGATAAAGATTATTTGTAGCGCAACCTTTTGATTTTAAATGATTTGTTTTAGTCTTTAACTTACCCAAACCGGAAGTGCTATACATCATCTAAAACTCGTTAGGGAAAAGGTGGATAGCTTTCAACTGCACTTCAAAAAAAAAAAAAAAAAAATCACCACAGAGGTTTCCATAGCAACAGAACGCTAATCGAACGCTTTCATTCGCATAAGTATCGTACGTTATGTCGACCAACATAAGAAGGCCTACTGTCATAACAACGTTGTATATTTACATAACCACGAATAAACATGTTTTGTTTAAACAAGATGAAAACCAGTTTACGGGAACCACAGATTGCTCTCAGAAAATTTGATTTGCGATAATGTCAATAGGCTATGACTAACCGACTTTAACAGGTTGAGCTGTTATTTCAAATTACCTAAATATTAGCATACTGATCTTTCCTTATTGCATTACACTAAATTTAGTCGAGTATTTAGAGAGAGCCTTGAGCACAATCTTGTTTACAAGAAGAGCTGACCAATTAGACTAACACAAAACTATTCTAGCAGACAAAAAAAAAAAAAAAAAAAAAAAAAAACCTCTAGCTCCCATATTTCTATAACTGTGGACTTGTGATTTATTTTTTGTCAAATACTCATAAGTCTATTTTAGACTGAATGTGCAGCCTAAAGTTTAGGCCTAAAAGTTTTCAAAAGTGCTTTTGAAAACATAAACATTACAATCCACTGCCATAGGCCTACAAGCATAAAAAAGATCAAAGAAAGTTGAGGAATGGTTAATCTAAGTGCTCTCATTGCAAAACGCATTTGTAGCCTATATACATAATCGAATAGCTTAAGCCTCATTTATAAAGAAAGAAAAAAAAAAAAGAAAGAAAGAAGAAGCGTTCTGCAGACATTTGCGGTGAATACGGAGTCATTTAAAGACGTACCTGCGATTGGCCAATGTCCCACGTCGAGACCAATTAACACTATCATAGGCCATACATAACTGAACGCTTGCAGCTGTGATTTTTTAGTCATTATTCTGAATCATACGGCAGTGTGTCCTCGTTTGTCATTCCCCACACCGCACAGCACGCAGCGCCAGCCTATTAAATTGGTATTATTTCGAATTTAGACTCAGCGCCCCATTGGTCCAAGGCAGGCATACCGTAGTTTCTGGCTCATTACCAGAACAATTTTCATGGAACTATAATTAATTAAATGAAATGAATTCCAAAAACGAATTATTTACGGATGTATCGATCGGTATTGAACACCACAGGCCAACCCCGCTATCATTGTGTTGCAAGGCATGCAAGTCAGAAACTACACTGCTAGAGAACACAGTCGTGCAAAAGTATTTTTTAGCATCTTAGATATCTCAGCGTACATTAACATCTTAATGGTCATTTCACGAAAAGGGTGAGAATTTCAAGTTAAAAGAAAACTTAAAAAAAAAACAAAAAAACAATGAAAATATTGTACAGCTAATGATTATTTAAAAATGGGTATTTGAAGAAACGCATTAAATTATCTTTCTGAACACATTGTAGTGTCATGACCTTGAGTAGCCTACATAGGCCTACTGTAAAATGGTCAACCCTGTTACATTTAATTTACATTTAATTTGAGAAGGCACAAAGCAACTTAATATTTAAATGCATTTATTTGCATGACAGAATGATCAACGCATTAAAATACATTAAAAATCAAACTTTCAAAACGCGAACGCACCACATTTTTGTGGTTGTTTTGCGTAATTAACTCAAATAACAACTGTAAAATAGGCGAATCATTTTGTTTAATCATAAGCAGCAGAACAAGGTTATGCCCGTTGCATCTAGCCTAAGTGATCTTTAGGAATCTTTCACAAATATCACCCAGTTGGCTAGAAAGAAAGAAAGAAAGAAAGAAAGAAAGAAAGAAAGAAAGAAAGAAAGAAAGAAAGAAAGAAAGCCTACAGTGTGGTTTTGTTTAGAATTTGTGAAATTTATCATCAAACGTGTTAATAAGCGAGAGTGTCAAAAATCCCTTCCGAATGCTTCTATTCACTCTTTGTCACTCATTGGCTTTTTTTCTGTACAATATATTTGTGGTTCTGTCCCACACTCTGCTCACTGTAGCTCTAAAGTCTGCAGCTATCGATTTTTTTCCTTTTCTACGCCGCGCTTGGTTCAGTAATCAGGGCCCCCTTCCCAACCGATCGATCAATATTGATTACAAAATCTTACGCCTGTAAACCGTTTACACCAGGGAATAGCGGCAGCGACACCTGCTGGTTGAGTCGGGTTATAACACAAAACACAGCCTACTCGGTTTGTTGAAATTCTGAGGGGATATAAACGTGTGTTGGAGAACTGACAACCACTGTCAAAAGGCAAATGACTGGCTCCAGTAAATCTAGCTGAAAGCCAAGGTCGTCGTAGTTATTTCAGGCGAACACCACTGACGACTATTAACAATTTAAAAGGCTTTATAGCTTCATCATTCACTTCAGACTCGGCGCTTCGAGACACCTTTATGCGATAGGAGCAATGTTATGCGCAAACAAATATTATAGGCACGTTAGTACCGTCGACATTTAAACGGTACACTTCCAAATGTACAATGCATTTAATGGCGTACACACGCGTGCGCGCGCAAACGCAGAGTGGCTGATATAGAATCTGAATATGATGGATGCGGTCCAGGCAGTTAGACGCCTGTAGTAAACAGATTTGACTGCGAGAGGTGACGTGATCAATGGGCCTCAGCTCAGTGTAATTAGATACATGGCACCACAGTTTGGCTCCAGTCACTCCACAAATGCACACAAGATAGATACAATCCGAGTAAGACGCAAAGAGGTAAGAAATGAATGATCCATTCACAAATAATGCTGAGAGAAGCAAAAGGTCTGTGAGTGCATTGTAAAACTAAGGTAAAATAAAAATGAAAAATGTTAAAAATATACATGTTAGGCTACATAACGTAATTGCTATCAAGTTAAAACAAAACTGCTAAAAATGCCATCTTTTCACGCAATAAAAATTGCACTTGCAAGGTGTGTAAACGAACTAAAACATTTCTTGGCGTACTCATGTTTCCACTTTGGTACAACACTCGCAATGTTTACTGCCCTCAAGTAGGCAGCCAGAATCCCTCTCTCTCTCTCTGTGTTGCCAGGGCAGAAACATACAGGAAGGTGGTGTGAGTTAAAGGCAGTTTGAAAATACCCTGCCTCTCTTAGGTCTGTGCCCTCCAGTGGCCTCTGTTTGAAGTCGCAGACTACAGACCTGCTGGAGGGGCGTTCAGACCGAAGTCTCTGTGGACGACCCCACCTCCAAAAACAGACACATACACACTAAAATGGGATGAGTCAATATCCCCCTCGCGTCTTTTTCTTTCTTTCTTTCTTTCTTTCTTTCTTTCTTTCTTTCCATCTTTCTCTCACACACAAAGACCCCTACTTTTGTATACCAGTCACTCGCTCTCCTACTGTGAGCCCAAACTGCATTAATATTGAATCAAACAGCAGTGTCTCCAACGACCAGGCTGAGGTGCTCACCGCTGGCCTGCTCTGTCTGCTCTCTTTAAAGGGATGATTTTTGACCTCCGGGGAGATAGAATGGATTTGTCTTAAATCACTATTAATCCACAGCCAAACAGGAGAGTCTGAACATTTTCGACTTCCTGCAAAGCTGTTCATCTGTGGAATTTGCTCTGAAATAGGGCATTTCAGTATGTAGAGCAAACATGAGGCTAATGAATTTTTTTTTCTTTGTCTACTTCCCTTTCCCTGAATATTTTCTTATTCATCCTCCTGATCCCCACAGCCTGCAAGCGCAAGGAACAAGAGCAGCACAAGGAACGCAATATGACACCCAAGAAGCAGCGTTTGGTCTTCACCGATCTGCAGCGCCGCACACTAATCGCCATTTTCAAGGAGAACAAGCGGCCCTCGAAGGAAATGCAGGTGACCATCTCGCAGCAGCTGGGCCTGGAACTCAGCACCGTCAGCAACTTCTTCATGAACGCGCGTCGCCGCTGCGTCGATCGCTGGCATGAGGAACACCATCACGGTCATGTAGCCAGCCCAGGCCAGCCGGGCACCTCCGCCACCACCTTCTCCAAGGCTTAAATCGAAACCCCTTTCCCCCCTGGGTGGCTAAGACTGGATTTTCATCCCAACCTCACATAGTCACCCTTTGCGTGCCAATCAATCCCACTGCTGCCAAAAAAAAAATGGCGACGTTTCACGTAAATGCAACCTTTTACTTCTTTGGGACTGTTATTAAATCAAGTCAAACATCTCCACATGGAAAAGCACCACATCATGCTCGCATAAACCACAAAAAAGTGAGCACTCTTCGTGCATTTGAGGAGCACTTTCATAGCTCACAGCACAGACGGCTTGTTACTCAAGCGAGGTTGTCAAAGAAAGCCACCACCTGCATCATCACTCTCAGGCCCATGGCGGCACAATTCCCTAATGGCCAGTTGTTTCTCTGAGGCTCTCAGATCATATGCTAAGCTAATGAATTGAGAGACTAATCGATACAGACAGAAAAGCGAAGGACGTCGACCTCTACTGAAGGTGAAGCTCCCGCAACAAGGACTCTCGCGTTCACCCAGCACGGCTCTCCATACGGTTTATTTTGCACAGATGGAAATGGAGGGCTGCCTTGGCTGCGACGTTTCACTGCACTTGAGGTTAATGCATGTTCACAAACTGTCCGTAATGCAACAAGCGAATCAGTTGAGAACTGTCCTCAAGTTTGGAGACAAAATACTGGACCATTTTCAGCAATGGTGCACCCTTTCTGATCTCGAAGAACTGCGACCTATGACATTTCAACTATGAATAGAATATTTTTCATTCCATATAGATACACGATAGGCCAAAGGTCAAGACAGGTACAGCCAAAACACAACGAGAGGCACATTTTAAACACATATGGAAATATTTGTTACAAAATGGTACATTCACACACAACTGAAATCTTACTGACAAATCAAATGTTATGTTTATCCTGCAAAGTGGACAAGGGGTAAACACAGTCCAAAAAGTTACATAAAATCTAGTGCCAATAATGTTTGCCTTAATATAAAAGTTCACATACCCTCAGCCAGAGTCCACACCTAAACCGGCATTATGTGCCATAGCAACCAACAATCATCTTTTAAAAAGAATCAGAATCTTTTTTTTCTTTAAACAAAAATTATGAAAATAATTAATGCTTTAAATCATTCAGTACATCTGGTCTGTGATAAAACCAACTGAAAAGGTAGAAATATCTTTACAGCAACATAACAGAAACAGAAATCTTTAACCCCTAATCCCCTATTTTTCCCACTTACTTTCTCTTCATAATATTAAAGCGGGTAATTGGTACAAAATATTTCTATTTCTTATCAAACTTGTGATCCATGTATACGTAAGGCATTGATCATTTGAAAATTAAAATAAAAAGAAAAAAAAAGACTTTCTAAAAGAATAACCAATCTTCGGAGGACTGCAGCTGGACATCTCTGCATTGCATGTGAACTAACACAGGTCATAACGGAAGGAACTTTCACTGTCCATGAAAGAGACATTTCTCTCTCTTGGCTCTGTTGAAGAGCACACAAAACAAAAACAAGAATTCCACCCGAAATTCCTCCGTAAAACCTTGAAAAACCCTGCCAAAATGGGTGCGAAACAAGGGCACAACCTTACCTCCATGGGGAGATGTTCAAAATCGAAGAGGATTTTTTTTAGTGTCTTTGAATGCAACAGTAGCATTTCTGGAAATGTTGCAGGACTTGCTGAACAGATAACAGTTGGCACTGTTAATGCAAAAATGCTCTGAGCATTGGAGTTATAAGCAGGCCCAGATGGAATCTGCGGAACTACGATGGAAAAATCAGTGGAATTCTGCGGAATGAATTCAAACATGGTGCAATGTGTAGCTGAAAGCATAATCAAATTAGCCAAAATATTTCATAAACGAATATTCAAGGAACAGCAGAATTCTGTGAATGACTGACATTCAGATTCTGTGGAAAACTGCAAAAATCTTTCCACTTAATTATATACGCCGATTCCATGTGGGCCTGGTTATGAGCATTAAGAGAGCAGATTTGTGCTACACAAATCAGCAGGCATCTATATGTACATTAGCTGATAAAACTGACCTTTTGTTTGTAGTGAGAACCAGTGTGGCTACCTCACTGAGCTGGGTTGTTTGTGAAACAGCCACTGATACCAAAGATTCTTTGACCTGCCAATCCTGTGCTGCCAAAGGGAGGAATACACACAAATACCAAAACCCCAATAGCATAACCAAAGCTGTTACAGGTGCAAATAAACAGACAAATGGATTTTCACACATAAGATGACATATACATACTCTCACAGTGCAGTCAGACTGCATAGCACCACACTGAGGGATGCGGCTGCTATGCAGATTGAGTTGAGTGCCTTTTTCCTTCAACAACGGGTGGGACTGCTCTGGAACACACACACGACACACACACGATACACACACACACTTTGGGTCAGTTCACACACAGAACGCGGGTTTTTTGGTTTTTTTTAGTTCCATTTCGCTGCTTTTTAATAGTTTTTCTGTGTAAAGGCCCTTTCACACTGGATGCGATTTTGACGTACGAATAATTCGCGCGATGGTTTTATTTTTTGATCAGCTGTTTGTGTAATGAGTGCTTTCACACCGAACGCGAATGTGCTGCGGCGAAAAAACGAATTTTATTTTTTTCGTTTCGATGTCGATTTTTTTTTTTTTTTGCGGCGACAGAAAAGGCTTCAGCCAATCGCATACTACAAGGACAATGATTGTGTGGCATAGCATTGCCAACCAACTCGGTTATCACGACTGTGAGTATGTTGTGTGATAGTTTTAGTTGTTGTATAGTCCTGTGCTGTGTAGGCTAGCAGGCTAAACTACATTTGGGATAGAAAGCTAATCGTCAAAGATAGAGATAGAGACCGTGTTTACGCGGCTCATGTGATGGGTTTTGACGCGAACTATTCGCACACGAACTATTCGCTTTTTCGTTACGCATCCGGTGTGAAAGGGCCTTAAACCTGCACTACACTGACTTTTTTTTACCGTTGAGCGTTTCGCGGTCTTTCAGTTTCTCTCGCGCGGGACGCCGCGATTTAAAGGCGCCGCGTCGAGTTTAAAAACGCGTTTCGAGATTGTGTGCCATTTTCCATAAACGCTGTCTGGCGTTTTTTTTTTTTTTTTTTAAGCGTGATCAGCACCTTGCACAATTACTCAAACATACAAATGTACACTACTTGGGCATACAGATATTGAAGCACAGGGTGATTTTGACGTTAGTTTGACATAAACTGGTGTTTAAGCACTTTATAATGCCAATTTTATTTATTGTTTTTTTGCACTATCACTTAACTGGAATTATTTGGGCTAAGAGCCCTGCAAAAATGCCCAGCTTTCTTTCACATTAGGCTAGTTTCTTTAGTTTATTTGCACTGTTGGATACTCACAAAATATCTTTCAATGTTATCATTGTATTTCTGATGTCATACACCCTGATGTCACTCAAAATGCCTGAGTACTGTGCCCACATATGGCCTATTTTCATGAGCACTCATTTAAATCAAGCTATATCATAAACTTCTGACATAAGCCTACCAAAATGGACTTTATTCTAATCAACATGGTTGGCTACAACTAACATTTTACATTGATTTAGGTCAAGAACGGGTTTAAAATAAAATCCAGTTTTTGACAGTTTGGTTTTTTAAATAGCTGTAAGTGATTCAGGAGAAGAGGCCATTTTAGAAGACACATTGGACCATTTCCCTCTTATATTTCTCCCATTGGAAACCACATGGACTTGGCAGGAAGGTGTTGACAATTGATTCTGAAATACCTCAAATGTTTTGTGTAAAGTTTATGTAATTTAGATTAAACTAATGCTAATTACAATGAGTACACTAACACTGCTAAGACTAATAATAGTTAGTTTTTGAACTTGTGACTTGAAGCTTTATACTGTTAAATTGTGTTTTTGTTGGTGTTGTTGTTTGGTTCACTCATTTGCCAATTTCTTGTTTATTATTATTATTATTTTGATCGATGTTGGTACATAATTCTTTATAAAAGAAAGACATTTGAATGTTTATAATGAAAGACATGACACAAAGGAAAAGGATTTGAGAGTGAAAGAAAAAAACAGAACATTGAAAGATGACAGAAAAGAGCAAAATCACAGTACGCTGAATTTCCAATATATGCATCGTTTTTTTTCTAATGATTTCAGTTTCAGCATTAGTCAGACTTTAACTATGTTAATTTTTTTTTAAAGCTAACTAGATTGTGTTAAGTGCTCCTAGCATTAATTTAAAAAATAATGAAAAAACAAACTCCTCCCATTTAAAGTGGCGGGGACACTTTTTTTCTGCATGACTATTGTATACTGTATAGAGTAAAGCTGGATCGACCTGGACTTTGGAGGGAGTGACTAGGATGAATAGACCCCGGGGAAGTTGGAGATGGGTGGGAAGGGTGGTAAAGGTGTTGGAGGGGTCTTTGTTTTGTAG
Source organism: Abramis brama (assembly GCF_963993115.1). Classification (NCBI taxonomy): domain Eukaryota; kingdom Metazoa; phylum Chordata; class Actinopteri; order Cypriniformes; family Leuciscidae; genus Abramis; species Abramis brama. The sequence goes on along the minus strand of NC_139968.1, from coordinate 19,884,228 downwards.
TTTTCTGTCACTGTTGTTTTTCACTGGTTGTGTGCATGTATTGTTGCAGCCCTCTCTGCCCTCCTTGTATTTCTTTTATGTATATAACTCTTTAGTGGGGCATGACCGTTTATCTTGGGCAACTGAACTTGGTCATGGACCTAATGTACACACGTCTCTTCTGAAAATGTAATCTTGTGTGCATTTGTTTACATGTGGCGTGTTTCTCGATTTGGGTTGCACACCATTTCACGCGAAACTGGAATGCTACCAGCCATTTTTTTTTGCAACAGACCCCTCCAACCAGAAATGGTCTCTCATCAACTGTAAAACAGCATCATGTACATCATGTTTCTCTCCGGGTCTGTCTGCAGATTCAACCCCCCAGTCACACTGTGCTCTTCCTCTTCTGTTACCTGTCAATCAATCAGAACCAAGTGTCTTTGTGATGGTAGAAGACAATCAAGTTTCAAAACTAGGAGAAAAAAATGGTAGAGAGAAGACAGGCTGAGAGGAGGAGAAGAAGAGAAGAGGAGAAAGGAAGGAGGAAAGAGGCTCATTGGTCAAGTAGGTGACTACTGCCCTATTTAGCTTGCTGTGGTGCTTATGATGTGCAACATTAGCTAACTTTGCAACCGCTCTTCCCTGTAGATTTGTATAGTAAAGCATAGGAAACATTCAGGTGTTTCAAGAGGTAGATTTAACTTCAATAAATTTTAGCCACCAAAAATGGACAATAAATATAAGTTCTATACTAAGCATGATGCTAACACCAACTTTAGCATCTAGCTACATTGTTCTCTCACTTAACTAACCTACTCCCACACTGCTGGACCAATTGAAAAGAGCTAGCGCCAGGCAAGTGCTAACATTTGCGCTAACAATGCTCTCTAACCACAAATCGGTCAATAAAGAGCTGCTGAGGCTGGTAGTCTTTGCACAGAGAACTATGCAAAAATACAACAAAAAGAAAAAGCCTTTACCTCAATCTTAATCAATGTTGCTGGTTCAGGCTCTTTTTCACTTCAGTCACTAGGATGATATCACCTGCACCAATTATACACTAGAAAACTTAATGTTATGTACCTGCTAAAACCATCTTAAACTAGTCTGAACTGGCTTGCTAGGATTATTAAATCTGGTTTGTTTGTTTTTTTTGTTTTTGGGTGCTTGGCAGGCTGGGAAACCAAATCGCTGATTAGATAACCTAGATAAGACAGCAAACCACCTTGAGCTGGTTTAAATTCTTTATTTTTAAAGCAGGGAATTTAGCAGTGTAGCAAATTCGCCAGATTATTATATACTGAAACACTATGTCGGGAAGAGTGAGCGCAAAATAAATAGCTCTAAATGAAAACGATTACATGCACACAAACTCTCCTTAGAGCACATCTACCCAAGCCAAAGACTGATCAAAGGGTAAAGACAATCCAAAAAAACAATCAGTGTGTGTTTCTGAAGCTGTCGCGTTGCCCTGGGTTCATGAATTTTAGCATTCTAGTTCAATGTAAACACCTAGAAACTAAGATATTGAAGGACAAAATACCTGTCCCTGTTCAAAATCTTCTGTAGAAGACTACCCAGTTTTAATATCCTGTTGAAGCTTCACATGCACACACAAACTTGTTCTCAGGCAGCTGTTAAAGGTTAAAGGGCATGTCATCATGGAGAGCCTCATTCCTCCTCCTGTCCTACAGGGGGAGCCAGAGAGCCTGTGGAGCACTTTTCATTTAGTGCAAATGGACAGGAGACAAATTGGAGTAATAACTGTTACAGGAAAAAAAAAATAACTAAAAATGGTAATATGGGTAAATTGCGTGTTTTGAAATAAAATAAAACCATTGTTGAACACATTCATGCTATTGTCTGTTTATTTATCTAGCCTGGATTTGTTTGCAGCAATAAACAAAAATAATAAATTTTCAGTTAAATAAATTTATTTGTAAAGCATTTTTTTTTTTTTGTGCAAAAATACAAGTATATTTAAAAGACCAAATATTACAAAACTAAAGATCATGGGATTTACCCAATCAACTGTTTGTCCCTATTTATGGATACAGTACTGAGACAAAAAAAACTTTTTTGCATTTTAAAACGTACAAACCCAACCCAAAACGTACAAAAGATGTAATATATCGCTATCAGTTGGATTAGGTGTATGATGGGCCTCCATTTTGGAAATGTGCCAAAAATCCTGGGTTTGTGGACCACTGACCTCTGGTTACAATATTTGCTACTGACATTTCTGTTACATTTATAGTGCATAACAAAACACACTGAAGATGCTAGCATGAAACATCACCATTCATTTCTATATGTGAACCCTGTGGAGATTCTTTCTTCAGACCATCTGCTGTAACTCTCCCGTCCTTTGGGGGCGCTGCAGAATGAAGCCCGACTCCTGTGGTGATTAACTTACCAAAGCCTTTCCCTTGGGACACCGCATAGGATGAACGACGCTGAAAGGTACCTCTCCGAAACCTTTGCAGCTCAACAGACTCATTCTTTGAACTGTGTATCTACATGTGTAAAAAGCAAAGTATGGTGAGCATAATCAATAACACAACATGTAATATATGTTATGTTAATTAGAAAAAGTAAGGATCCTACCTTATGTTTGTTGGGGTTTGTTAACACAACACCTAAAGCTCGTATGGCTATTGAGGGGAGGACAGCAATACAGGTGGTCACAAATATGGTCAGCCAAACCTCAGGGGTACTGAAAGCATTTGGTGATGCTCCTGAAAATTCAAGATTCACATATTCAGGAGTTCAACATTAAAGGATTTCTGGCTGAAATTCACTGTAAAGACTTCTTACATTCTTACATTTGCCCTCTGGTGGCCTACATGAATAAATACATCATGCAGGATTCCACATTTTGAAAACATGAGGTAGGGTTCAAAATTGTGATTTTGATATTTTATATTATAAATAATGTTAATATAGAAAAAAGTTTTAATCAGTTAAAACTGTAAAATAAATGTGTTTTATATAGCCTATATATATATATATATATAAAATGAATAAGGTTAATAATCATTACTCATATTTATATCAATTTGTTTATATATTTTTTAATGCATTTCATTTTTCTAATGTTCATTCAGTTAAGGTTATTTTGAAAATCTGTATTATTATTTTTACAAAACCTTTTGCAGTCATTTGTGATTACTGGATAAGTCATGGCAACAACTAAAATCATAGAAATATATTTTTTTGTTATTCTAAGGTCTAAAATTAAAAAAATTAAAAACAAACGATAATTAAAAATAGCTAAAATAGTTCTTCGTAATGACTGTTTTTAAAAAACAGAAAGCCTGATTAGGTGATATATAGAAAGTTTACTACATGGTTAAATGTATTTTGTCTCTTCATCTAGAGATATGCAATTTATATGAATAATTATTAATCTGCAGACATGAATACCCAGGAAAAAGTAGTCTTTAGGTGAGGCAGTGAAGAGGCGAGTGCTATGGAGAGCCAGTGTGGACAGAAAGAACACCACTAAACTAAAGATGACTGCTGCGATGTTCCACTTGGTCCAGAATTTTGTATGTAGAATAACCTAAAACCGACAAGACACGAACAAGATAATACAGTTATCACGGTCACAATTGTTTGTAACGTAAATATTGCAGCCTTTATTTATGCCGTCTATTTACCTCGACAGTGGTGGCGAGCACCACAGACGTTTCCACCGTAACGGCTAAGGTCTGAAAATCGAGAGCAGAGTACTGCAATATTCCCATAGGTATGAAGAAAATGATGATGGAGGTGTAGAGGGAGTAGAGGAGCGTGACGGCCAGAACAAAAGGATTGAAAAGCTGCTTCTTCTGTCCAATGGAGTAGATCTCCGGCCAGCACAGACAGCTCTTGGCACTCACGTCCTATCCCAGAGTCAATGTAAACAGACAGACTGACAGATGAACCAATCAACTTTTGGATTTGTTGTGAATGATTGGTCAAAATGCTCTGTATTTGGGTTACCTGTTCAAAAAAACCCACGCATTGTATAGGCAGAGACGTGTACATTGTTGAGTAGAGGCTAATAAACCAGCTCTCGTACATGGGCTGGAAAAAGAGAGCAGAAAATGCACCAAAAAAAGCTGCTGATGTAATTTATTATCAGATAAATGTTGCATGTTGATTTTATCTCAAACAGATCTCAGTTTGACTGTAATAGCAAAGTGCGGTTGGGGTTGGTGGGTGTAAAGTGGATTAAGTGACCTAGTTGCTCTATACCTGGGCACTGAAGCCATTGTAGAAACTGTACCAGACGTGAACTAGAGCAAAAGCAGTGGTTTTGTAGAGGAAATAGCGCAGAAGGATGCAGATGCGATAGTAGGACCAGTGCCCGTGCACCAGCAGCAGCCTGCGGAGGAAGCTGAACTGCGCCAGAGCGAAATCTGCATTCTGCACCGCCTGACTTCCCTCCACGCCGCAAAGACCCACGCCAATATGTGCCGCTAGTCAATATCGGAGATTTTTATTTATTAGCAATGTGCAAGTTTGATTTATTTAGCCAAATAACAAATGATGATGCATTAAAATAGTTACTGTTTTTTCTCACTCTTGATCATGTTCACGTCATTGGCACCATCTCCTATTGCCATGGTAATCGAAGTCGAATGTTTCCTGACCATTTCGACCACTTCGGCCTTTTGTGCCGGTGTCACACGGCAGCAGAGCACAGATTGGCACTGATCAGAGAGAGCTACAAACTTCGCCCCCCATTCTTCCGTTTGGGTCAATTCTGCCTGTAATGTACAGAAAGTAGATAGTAAGACATATTGTGAGATATTATTACAATTTAAAATAACTGTTTTCTATGGTAATATATTTTAAAATGTAATTTATTCCTGTGATGGCAAAGCTGAATTTTCAGCATCATTACTCCAGTCTTCAGTGTCACATGATCCTTCAGAAATCATTCTAATATGCTTATTTGCTGCTCAAGAAACATTTCATATTTGGATTCTTTGATGAATAGAAATCTACTAAAGTCTTCTATTTAGTCTTTTTGTGACACTTTTGATCAATTTAATATGGAAGCTTGTTTTCACCACAGAATAAAAAATTGAAAAAAGGTAATTGCGACTTTTTATCTGTCCTTCGGATGAGACGTTAAACTGAGGTCAAAAAGAAAAGAAATCCCAGATTTGCCCATTGGCCTCTGTCCATCATGGCCTCCTAATCATCCCCATATACTGATTGGCTTCATCACTGTCTCCTCTCCACCAATAAGCTTGTGTGTGGTGGGCGTTCTGGCGCAATATGGCTGCCGTTGCATCATCCAGGTGGATGCTGCACATTGGTGGTGGTTGAGGAGATTCCCCCTTCTATGTAAAGCACTTTTAGTGCAGAGAAAAGCGCTATATAAATGTAATGAATTATTATTATTATCTCACAATTCTGACTTTTTTTCTCGCAATTGAGAGTTTACATCTCACAATTCTGACTTCGTTTTTCACAGTTGTGTGATATAAATTCGCAATTGCGAGACAAAGTTGGAATTGCATAATATAAAGTCGCAATTGCGAGACAAAGTCAGAATTGCGTAAATATAAAGTCGCAATTGCGAGACAAAGTCAGAATTGCGTAATATAAAGTCGCAATTGCGAGTTATAGTCAGAATTGCGTGATATAAGGTCGCAATTTCGAGACAGTCAAAATTGCGTGATATAAAGTTGCAATTGCGAGACAAAGTCAGAATTGCGTGATATAAAGTCATAATTTCGAGACAAAGTCAGAATTGCGTGATATAAAGTCGGAATTGTGAGTTATAAAGTCAGAATTGCGTGATATAAAGTCGGAATTGTGAGTTATAAAGTCAGAATTGTGTGATATAAGGTCGCAATTGCGAGACAAAGTCAGAATTGCGTAATATAAAGTCGCAAGTGCGAGGCAAAGTCGGAATTGCATGATATAAAATCGCGGTTGCAAGACAAAGCCAGAATTGCTTAATATAAAGTCGTAATTGCGAGACAAAGTCAGAATTGCGTGATATAAAGTCGCAATTGCGAGTTATAAAGTCAGAATTGCGTGATATAAGGTCGCAATTTCGAGACAGTCAAAATTGCGTGATATAAAGTTGCAGTTGCGAGACAAAGTCAGAATTGCATGATATAAGGTCGCAATTTCGAGACCAAGTCAAAGTTGTGTGATATAAAGTCGCAATTGCGAGTTATAAAGTCAGAATTGCGTGATATAAGGTCGCAATTTCGAGACAGTCAAAATTGCGTGATATAAAGTTGCAATTGCGAGACAAAGTCAGAATTGCGTAATATAAAGTCGCAATTGCGAGACAAAGTCAGAATTGCGTGATATAAAGTCATAATTGTGAGTTATAAAGTCATAATTGCGTGATATAAGGTCACAATTTCGAGACAAAATCAGAATTGTGTGATATAAAGTCGGAATTGTGAGTTATAAAGTCAGAATTGCGTGATATAAAGTCAGAATTGTGAGTTATAAAGTCAGAATTGCGTGATATAAGGTCGCAATTTCAAGACCAAGTCAAAATTGCGTGATATAAGGTAGCAATTGAGACAAAGTCAGATTTGCGTGATATAAAGTTGCAATTGCGAGACAAAGTCGGAATTGCATGATATAAAATCGCGGTTGCAAGACAAAGCCAGAATTGCGTAATATAAAGTCGCGAGTGCGAGGCAAAGTCGGAATTGCATGATTTAAAGTCGCAATTACCTTTTTTATTTTTTATTCAGTGGTGGAAACAAGCTTCCATAATTTGACGCATTCTTGCTGAACAAAAGTATTAATTTCTCTCTTAAGTGTTAATTTTTATCTCACTGACCCTAAACCTTTAAACAGTCGTGATATTTTTTATTTATTTATAAATAAAACCAGCTCACCAGTTCAGGACCCGAGATGACAAGCGCAGCTTTGCTCTTCTCTGCTCTCCTGTCTGTGGTCCAAACCTCTGTCTCTTTAGACATGAGACGAACATCTGGAGAAGGAGACTCTAGAAGCTGCCTGCAGATATTGACAACAGTCATGTTGTCTTATATTACATGTGTATGTGTATCTTTGTAACACTGTGCATATTCTAACCAGGTGCGATGCAACAAATTTCCAGCATCAAGTATTCTGTCCTCACAATATCACAGCCAATCAGAACATATTCAATGCTTAATATTGAATATTCAATGCTGTCTAAGCTATATTGGCTGCATCCAAAGAAATGTCACGTGACGTGACAAAAATAGAAACCAATTAAAATGGCCAATTGTTTGTGAATCAGCTTGCATACTTCTACAATGCTTAACTGGTGACAGGTAGCACACACACTTTGAGGCTGTAGTATTCATTAAACAATTGGCGAAAAGTTCCAGGATGACTTTCTACTTCCACCAATATTCTGAAGCGCACATCCAGAAAACAATTTACTATCAAACAGGGTTAGTGAAAGGCAGTGAATTGAGACAAATAACGCTGGTTGGTCACATAACAATGAAAACATGGTGAATGTTGTAGGTCCGGATGAAATCTACAGAAATGATGGGTCATGAAATTGTGTCATTATCTCAGACCCCCTTCTCACGTACTGTTTACATGCAAGTTTTAGCATTTTGCTAAATGTATTAGCCTACCTTTTAAATTCAACTTTTAGAGTCAAGCATTTAAAAAGCTATTGCTAACAATTACAATGAAAAAATAATAACAATAGTTGTTATTTTTGTTGTTTAATATTTAAATTTAATTTAAGGTTATTTCATTTTAATTGTTAATTATTTATTGTTAATAATTATTTGTATTTGTTAATACATATTTTATTGCTAATTTTTAATTATTGTTATTATTATTATTATTATTATTACACATTTTTTAAATAATATAATTATATATTTAAAAAGCTATTGCAATTTTGGAGGAAACAATAACAATAGTTGTTATTTTTTATGTTTAATATTTAATTTTTTATTTATTGTTAAAATATTTAATTTGTAAAATAAATAAAATAATAAAATAATAAAATAAAAATAAAATAAAATAAATGTAAAATCCTTTTTTATTATTATTATTGTTATTTTTCTTACTAATTATTTAAATAGTATAATTATACATAAAAAAAGCTATTGCAATTTTGGAGGAAATAATAACAATAGCTGTTGTTATTTTTGTTGTTTAATATTTAATTTTAATTTAATGTTATTTAATTTTAATTTTTAATTATTTATTGTTAAATTTCTTTGTTAATAAATATTTTATTGTTGATTTTTAATTATTATTATTGTTATTATTCTTACAATTATACATTTAATTATTAATTTTATTAATACAATTATTTATTAATAATACAATTACATTTTTATTATTTTATTAATTAATATTATTATACACGTATATATATAAAATAAAAAAAATTAACATACCATTTAAAAAAAATTATGATGTGGACCAAACTAATACAAATTTAGCTTACCATTTAGTTTGGCTAGTTTGCAAATTGTGATGCAGCATTTTGAATTGTCACAGCCACAGCTAATTAAGACAAAAGCTCAGATTAGCATAATAGGAACGTTTCTGACCTAAGCTCCTCCCCTTCAATCAGGATTGTGTCTGGATCCATCAGTTTGCACGCGTATCCCACATTCACAGCCGTTTCTGTTGAAAAGAAGTAGCAGACAACATTCATTTATTTTAATTTCGCTTCTTCAAACCAACTTATATGCTAAAACACAGCACCTGTTTTGTCTCCCGTCAGCACCCACACCTTCACCCCCGCCCTCCGCAGGGAGGCGATGGTCTCGGGTACACCTTCCTGGAGACGATCCTCAATAGCCGTCACACCCAGCAGCTACACAAACAGGATTGTTTTATAACACAATGCTAAACCATTTGATCATTTGCCTTAAGGTGACTCCAGAGACTGATTTGTTTCATAATAACTCCCTTTGAGTACCGTTAAGTCTTTTTCCATTTGATCATATATGTCTTCGAGCGCAGTGTCCTGGTTACCCGTCGCTGTGCCCGCCTGACTGAGGGCGCGGCTCCACTCCGTCCACAGGGTTTCGGGAACAGAGCGCACCGCCACACACAGAGTCCTCAGACAACCCTGAGCAAACAGCTGACAACCGCACACACATCCAAACACATGAACAACTGCGTCGTACCTCAGCTCTTACTCTACCATGTTTCCTCTTAAAGGCGCCTCACCTCTAGAGCTCTCTCGGTACTCTCCTGAAGTAGCCAGTCCCCCTGAAGCCTCTCCAGAATGACCATATCTGCACCTTTACAGTACAGCTTCAACCGTCCTCCAGGGTCCCGCACTACACACACACACCCATACAGTTAAGCCCAAAGTATACTTTGATTCTTATGCGTACGCTAGGGTATGTGTACAGCGTGCATCATGTAAATTTCGTCATCAGCGCGGATCGTCATCCACCCGTACTGTACGCTCAGCTTGCATATGTGCCGTGAATTTTTTGCCTCAAATTAGTTTGTCCACACACTCTCATGGAAATTCGTAACCTTTTTACGTTTTTGCAAATTGGCGGCAAATTCGTACAATCTCACTGGTATGTTTTCGTATGATCTGCAATCACACCACTGATGGTTAGGTTTAGGAGTGGATCTTCATTCTCATATGAATCACATCGAACAAATTAATACGAAATTGCCAACTCGTAAAATAGTTATGCGTTCTCATGAAGTTTGGTTGCGACAGCAACAATATAGCCTTGCATTAAGGAGCACTAGAGTGAGGGGGTTAAGAAAAACATGCAACTCCAGCTTAAAGGAACACTCCACCGTTTTTTGAAATAGGGCTTATTCACCTTCTTTCCTACATTTAGATAGGTGGGCAAATGCATTTTTGTCTCAGTGAATGCATTGTTTTAGTTTGACAGGGTCGGCGCTAGCTTAGCTTAGCATAATGAATGGAATCCTTTGTTGCCAGCTAGCATGTTCTGAGTAAAAGTGATATAAATAATAAAAAAACCCACCTAATTACTTCTTGTGGCCTGCGTATTCACATTTTTATCGCTAATACCCTCTGGAGAGAAATAGCTCAGACACTGGACACAAATTAATCTTTCTAGTGCGCATTTGTTCAGCGGACGCCATCAAATGGAGTATACTTTGAAAGATAACACGTTCGGCTGAACGTGAAAGCTAAGAGTTCACGTCATAACTGAAGTATACTTTGGGTTGTAACTTCATCATTTTGAAATCTGACAAAATGCAAATGGAAGTTTTAAAAATGTTTGCAGATAAAATGAAAGACAGCAGATTCCAATCAATGTTGTTTTGGACCCCACTGACTTCTTCAGAATATTTTATTGTTTGGAATGACATTTTAATTTATTGGTGAACTATCCCTTTAAAGGTTCGTCATATAAGTGATCGAGTCTCTTCAGAAAATTTGGACTAAACCGCTCAATTCATATGGATTAGTTTTACGATCTCTTCAGTTGCGTAGTTGCGTAGGGACAGAAAGCTCTCAGATTTCATTAAAAAGATCTTCATTTGTGTTCTGAAGATGAACGATAGTCTTATGGGTTTGGAACGACATGAGGGTGAGTGAATGATGACAGAATTAAAATGGGTGAACTAACCCTTTAAGGGCAGTTGTTGAAACTCACCCAGCACTGACATGCGTCTCCTCTTGCTGGTGAAGTCCAGGATGGCCAGGAGCTGATAGTTTCGCGTGAGGCCCATCTCGCTGATGGTGAGAGTCTCTCGTGTGCGAGACAGAAACACCCAGCCGAGCTCGCGCGCTGCACAGACCAGAGCTTCTTCATCTGGAGAGGCAGCCTGGTAATGAGGTAACCCTGTATTCATAAAACACAATTTACCTTTTTACATGTCTTTCTATTTTAAGATTGTTTCAGTGCAATATTCCATCTGGCATCTGTTCATCCCTAATGAACATCATAAAGCATCAAAAAGGTGTAGGCACCTATTGTATTTGTTCATTTTATTCTTATTCTGACTGGTTTATGGTAAAAAAGGAAGGTCTGAACTTCAGTATGAGCAGTTTTGAATAGCGCCTCGACAGCTTAAAAGTTACACTACTGTTCAAAAGTTTGGGGTCAGTACGATTTGTTTTTTAAGAAATTAATACTTTTATTCAACAAGGACACATTAAATCGATTAAAAGTGACAGTCAAGACTTTTTTAATGTTACAAAACATTTCTATTTTAAATACATGCTGTTCTTTTGAACTTTCCATTCATCAAAGAATCCTGAAAAAAAGGCATTACGGTTTCCACAAAAATATTAAATCGTTTTCAACATTGAAGCATTCAACATCTTGAGCAGCAAATCAGCATTTTAGAGTGATTTCTAAAGGATCATGTGACACTGAAGACTGGAGTAATGATGCTGCAAATTTAGCTTTCACATCACAGGAATAAATGACATTTTCAAATATATTCAGTTATTTTAAATTGTAATAATATTTCACAATATTACTATTTTTACTGTATTTTTTAAAATGCTGTCTTGATGAGCATAAGAGATTTCCTTTAAAAAACATTTTAAAAAAGGCACCGACCCCAAACGTTCAAACAGAAATCAATGTTTTTGCTGACAATCTGCATGGTCAATAACCAATTTTTTAGACCAAACAGGAAAAGGGGGGTTTTGAACATGTGATTCTTCTGCACTGGGAGTAATGTCCTGTTGATCAATGTTAACTTTGGGGCCCCCTGGTGGCCAATAGTCATATATTCTAGTAAAATCTATTGTATTGCTGCCCTGTAATTATATCTTGCAGCTATATTTTAATAATTCCATCTTCCTTACCTCTAGCAAATACAATGTTGTGATAAATTGTGATAATGGCAGAATAAGTGGCATTTCTACCAACCATCCCTCCACTCGCTCATGACAGTGTGACAAAGGGCCAGAGCGGTGAAGAACTCTTGGCACTCAGGGCTGCTCCGTTCACGCAGCTTGTCCACCAATCGCTGGTCGGAAAACTTCATTCCACCACAGGAAAACCGGTTCCAGCTAAAGTCTAGTGGCTTGATATAGAAATAAAATAGCTTTAGAAATAAAAGCGGGATGTGTTCTGGGACAGTAGATTAAAACAGGAATAAATTAATCTCTTAAATCCTACCTTGAATTCCCCTGCCATGTCACCTGAACAAACAGACAGATGTCATTATTGATGTTTTAAAATATAGAGGAGAGTGTCAAAGAAATTGACGGACCGTAAATGTGTCCGGCGATGAAGCACTGACGAAAGAGCAGACGGTTTTGCGTGAGAGTGCCGGTTTTGTCGCTGAGCAGGTGGCCCACCTGACCCAATTCCTCATTCAGGGTGGTTGTGCGGGCCTGAGCGGGGCTGTCATTGTCCTCCCAGTACATCTCAATATCCCGGCCAATCAGGAAACAGTGCACCACGTGGATCACTTCAAATCTGGTGTGGGACAACAAATCAGTGAGCAAAATATTCAGAGATAAAAGGATCTAAATCTCAAAAGAAGGCATCATGAGAATATGGAGAGCCACTGTTACGTTATATAGAGAGATATGGGCATAGAAGGACTAAGCAAAATGATGTAGCCCCAGAAGGAGAGGAAGCCCAGGTAGGCAGGCGAGGAGTCACGCTGCAAGACAGACACAACTTCGTACTGAGGGGAAACCCTGTACTCAAATAACCCCGCGCCCACAGCGAGGAGGAGAGCCGTCGTCAGCATGAAGAGCAGAATCTGAAACATGAGATATAGATATATATGAGATATAAATAATATTAGTTTGTCAACTTCAGGTGGTCAATATACTAAAAACATACATAAAATACAAATTTGCATTTTTGTTATCAACATTTGAGACGTGTAACCCCTAAATTATGTGTTTTTAATTTAATTTAAATTTTAATTATGTGTTTTGATTATTTAATTGTCTTCCCACTTATATTTTTGGTAAATTAGGTTAAGTATTTCTTACCACAATTAATCAAATAACTGATTATGTGCAAATATGATATGATATTTACATATGGTTACATATTTTAATGGTTTTATATAAAGAAGGTCAAGCAAGCTACTGGTCATGCTAGGTCAATTTTATGTTAGATAATAGTTGATATAGTATCTATATCAACTAAGAGTTACGTATGAAGTTTCTTCCTCTCTCTTACCACCAACACCGTTTTGTTTAGTAATATTTCCACCCGTGTTTTCTTCAGTTTCAGACTGCCACAGTTTTGCAGAATTTTACTATCCGAGCCTGTTGAGGTCAAATAACTCCATTTAATTTTTAATTTGTCTCAGGCCATTTCTACAGAACCCCTCAAGGGGCATGGTGATGCATTTTTGCAAGTTTCTCAGGGCAAATGGAAAATGTTGGCGAGAGAATGCGAAAGCATTGACGTATTAACACATTTTTCCTCCCTTCTCATTTTTTTCCATCAACATGTCCATTTAGGGGCTCCGTGCATTTCAACCAGCTGTCAGCATTCACCTTAATAGCACAGATTTGACTTGCCTGTGTATATAGCCAGTCCATACGCTGTGTCTGTGTTTCGCAGTACAGTTCCTCGGAGGAGCAGGTGGTCTGTGTCCAGAAGGTGGCGCTCTCCTTTCCAATGCAACTCACCTTTGAAAGAATGCAGATTACCATTTGGTTCCTCACACCACACAATACCTGAGGTATAAAAGAGGGAGAGCGAAAGCTTATCTTTTGGTCACTACGAATGAATGGCTCCAATGTTTGCCCAAAGAGTCCATACAAACCATCAAAAGACCCCAGGTTTTGCTTAGCTGACTCTCCATTCAGCTCAGCATGAGTTACAGTCAGAGCCTGGCGAAACTTCAAGTTGGTTTCTCTGCAAACAGACGAATAATACAGTGAAAACTATTTTCCACAACATTGTATGTTTGAGGGTTTTTTTTTCACCATAATAATCAAGTTCATAAAAAACAAGTTTATAGAACTGCTTTGGCTATCCCAGTGACCATTTGTTTATCTTTTTTTGTGTGTGATGTCATTCTAAATAGGTTAGCCCGAATAGCATAATAATACCGTGAAGCCATGGTACATTAACTTCAGAGCTAATTTTCCACAACATGGTATATTTGAGTTTTTTTTCACCATAATATACTCATAAGAAACAACAGTTTATAGAACTGCTTTGAATATCACAGTAACCATTTATTTATCATTTCTGTGTAAGATGTCATTCTGAGTAGTTTAGCCCAAACAGCAGGGAAAATAAATGCTAGTTTTTCACAATACCATGAAAAATAAATGCTAGTTAGCATTTGTGCTAATTTTCCACAACTTGTATATTACTACATGGTATATTTGAGGGTTTATTTCACCATAATAATCAAATTCATAAAAAACAAGTTTATAGAACTGCTTTGAATATCACAGTGACCATTTGTTTATCATTTTTGTGTGTGATATCATTCTGAGTATAGTTTAGCAGTTAGCTTTTAGCTGCCGTGAGAAGTTCTGGCGTCTGTCCAGGGTGAGATACGCTTCTTACCCATCAATGTCTGCCGTTTCTACATAGCAAAGGCTGTGTGGCTCAGTGCTGCACAAGAGTAGCAGATCTGCCTGAAATAAACAACAGGAGAAACTTTATGGGCGTCAAACGTAGTCAACCTGAAGGTAGGAAATGACTTGATCTATCCACTACAAATCAATTTGAGACAAAAAATGTTTTGGTATTAATTTGTGTGTAGTGCAAAGAAATTAAAAATTTAAACATGACAATATTTAAGTGTCCAGATACTTTTTTGGGGCTGCTGTAGCTGGGTTAGAAACACAGATGCACACACTCACAGGTATGACCTTGTCCTTATGAATCCGGAGAATGTCACCAACACGTACATCTTTCCACTTAACAGTTTCGAAGCTGGAAAGGAGATATTCAAGAGAGGAAGACTTTTGAAGCGAAAGATTCTCTGTAAATCTAAACTCGGATGATGATGTGTTTGTTTTGCTTCTGAGGAGCTTTGGTCTCAACTATCTCCAGGCCAGTATTACTTACCCCTCAGGAGTGAGAATGTCACACGGGCGCTGGTTAATTTGCACGTCACTTCGTCGTCGCCCCTGAGAGGCATAGGAGCAGAGGGAGCATTATGCATAGACGTGGGAGTAATGGGAAAATGGCTGAAAACTGAGCTACTACTGGTCTCCAAACTTCTATATTAGTGAAAGTAGTTTAAAAGTATCGGTTGAGAGAATGACAAGAATGATAGACTCACCACATCGGTAGCCAGATCTTTAAATCCACGCACAAGCAAAACAAACAGCAAAGGAAGCATTGTGCTGTACCAAGGGATGGTTGCAATTATAGGAACACACTATAAATGAAACCAAAGATGTACAAAACAGCTTAAATTTTCACTTAAATTAGGAAACTTTTTGAAAATTATGGATTTATATATAATTATAAACAATGTATTGTTATTAGATGTATATATATTTACATACATATACAGTGAGGAAAATAAGTATTTGAACACCCTGCTATTTTGCAAGTTCTCCCACTTGGAAATCATGGAGGGGTCTGAAATTGTCATTGTAGGTGCATGTCCATTGTGAGAGACATAATCTAAAAAAAAAATATCCAGAAATCACAATGTATGATTTTTTAACTATTTATTTGTATGATACAGCTGCAAATAAGTATTTGAACACCTGTCTATCAGCTAGAATTCTGACCCTCAAAGACCTGTTAGTCTGCCTTTAAAATGTCCACCTCCACTCCATTTATTATCCTAAATTAGATGCACCTGTTTGAGGTCGTTAGCTGCATAAAGACACCTGTCCACCCCATACAATCAGTAAGAATCCAACTACTAACATGGCCAAGACCAAAGAGCTGTCCAAAGACACTAGAGACAAAATTGTACACCTCCACAAGGCTGGAAAGGGCTACGGGGAAATTGCCAAGCAGCTTGGTGAGAAAAGGTCCACTGTTGGAGCAATCATTAGAAAATGGAAGAAGCTAAACATGTCTGTCAATCTCCCTCGGACTGGGGCTCCATGCAAGATCTCACCTCGTGGGGTCTCAATGATCCTAAGAAAGGTGAGAAATCAGCCCAGAACTACACGGGAGGAGCTGGTCAATGACCTGAAAAGAGCTGGGACCACCGTTTCCAAGGTTACTGTTGGTAATACACTAAGACGTCATGGTTTGAAATCATGCATGGCACGGAAGGTTCCCCTGCTTAAACCAGCACATGTCAAGGCCCGTCTTAAGTTTGCCAATGACCATTTGGATGATCCAGAGGAGTCATGGGAGAAAGTCATGTGGTCAGATGAGACCAAAATAGAACTTTTTGGTCATAATTCCACTAAACGTGTTTGGAGGAAGAAGAATGATGAGTACCATCCCAAGAACACCATCCCTACTGTGAAGCATGGGGGTGGTAGCATCATGCTTTGGGGGTGTTTTTCTGCACATGGGACAGGGCGACTGCACTGTATTAAGGAGAGGATGACCGGGGCCATGTATTGCGAGATTTTGGGGAACAACCTCCTTCCCTCAGTTAGAGCATTGAAGACGGGTCGAGGCTGGGTCTTCCAACATGACAATGACCCGAAGCACACAGCCAGGATAACCAAGGAGTGGCTCTGTAAGAAGCATATCAAGGTTCTGGCGTGGCCTAGCCAGTCTCCAGACCTAAACCCAATAGAGAATCTTTGGAGGGAGCTCAAACTCCGTGTTTCTCAGCGACAGCCCAGAAACCTGACTGATCTAGAGAAGATCTGTGTGGAGGAGTGGGCCAAAATCCCTCCTGCAGTGTGTGCAAACCTGGTGAAAAACTACAGGAAACGTTTGACCTCTGTAATTGCAAACAAAGGCTACTGTACCAAATATTAACATTGATTTTCTCAGGTGTTCAAATACTTATTTGCAGCTGTATCATACAAATAAATAGTTAAAAAATCATACATTGTGATTTCTGGATTTTTTTTTTTTTTAGATTATGTCTCTCACAGTGGACATGCACCTACGATGACAATTTCAGACCCCTCCATGATTTCTAAGTGGGAGAACTTGCAAAATAGCAGGGTGTTCAAATACTTATTTTCCTCACTGTACATATATATATATATATATGTATGTATGTATGTATGTATGTGCGTGTATGAATATAAATTGTATACAATATATAATTTGTTATCTTTAGCCTTGAATTTTATATTACATTTTAAAACAAAGAAACACAATAATGTAAAATGAATAAGGAATATTTAATATCCAGCACTCCATGAAGAACTGTTGCTCTGTTATATTATATATATACATACATACTCACAGGGCTTACAAAAATCTTCATAAAATATACTTTGAGGCGTATGAAGCTAATCCATCACACCATTTCCAATACAGACTTAAATAGGGTCAAGAATAAAGGATATAATAGCCAATGTTAAAGCTGTCAAGTACTCCAAGATTTATGAATTGAAACTCAAATATTTACTCTTTACAAATTAAGTGATCTTTATGCTTTCTCATTTATCTAATTTATTGTAAGAAAGGGTGAATGCCATTTTCAGCCATGACTATGTAATTTTGTCTTTTTCAAACAGCAGGTGTTTTCGACTCAATATTTGCAAAAGAGCATGCGTCATTCATCATTTCATCATGAACTCGAGCGGCCACCTTGAACTATTCTATAGTATTTACAAGGGGGGAAAATGTGCTAGTCAAATATTCCTCATGGGCTTGGTATTTAAACTTAAATTAGCTCCATGAATCTTTGTATCACAGAAAAACTCCACAAACCTGCAAAACCACAATAAGTAGGAAGAAAAGATTCGCCGCTCGTTGGAACTGTTCGTACAGGTTAAGGGGCAAAAAGGTCAGAGGGGTGTATTTGTAGCTCCGTACCACATTGTCCTGGCAACAAAACCCATTAGGAACATGTCAAGTAATGAATAAAACTTGCTTTCAAACCAGCTGAAAACATCAACATATGAAGCAGAAGGCAGCCCAAAGGTATCAAATGTTGTTTAACGCTTCCATAACTACTTCTCCCTAGCCAATATGAATCAAAAAGGTTTCTCACGTACAGCGTAACGCCCCCAGCGGAAACAGAGGAAAGATTTGCGGCGACAGGACTGATGAAAATGACGCCCGTTTGCCCGCACCTCCCAACTGACTCCTGAGGGGTTCAAGTAAAGAAAAGATGATTGAACATCACATCATCCAAAACATTCAATGTTAGAAAGCAATAATTGGACATTTTTTACACTAAAATGTGGGTAATATAAAAAGCATGCATGTAATACATAATTTCCTGAAGTGGTTTACTGATTGTGATTTCTGTTATAATTATTGTAGCATGCAATGTGTACATTGTTTTACATTTCATAACAGTAGCATTCATAAAGACAAATACAAAGATAATTTAGGGGGAAAACACATGGGAATCTTTTTTTTTTTTTTTAAACATGCTTCTCACCTCCATCAGAGGTATTAAATATCATTTAATTATATTTCCAAGCTGGAAAAAATAAAGTCTTCCCACAACATATTCTGAGGTTTGTAGAAACGCTCAGATGTTGGTCTGTCTTAACTCTTGCCATTTGGCAAGATAAATCTAAAATAAAATTTTGAATGCGGAGGATATTTATACCATTATATTTTATAGAATAACTCATCCTTTCTGTTCATTTTGGACAAGCTGAATAAGAGCATATAAAGGCTTGTGAATGTGTAATAAAATGTCAGTAATAACCAACCTCTCTCAGTCTTGCTACCGGCCATGATGGAGTAATACACAGAGATTGAGACTGTTGTGGAGAAGAAGGATGAAAACCATATTAACAGAGGTCAGTTTGACAGTGGCCAGTATCTCAGGCACTTGCATAAAATCTGTTATTCATTAGACTGTTGCCATGCTTACCTGGGACAAATAGACAGTAAGAGTCATCAAACAACTAGCACATTATATAGGTTATAATATATATAATATATGTTATAATATATAATTTAGTAGTATTTTAAAAAAAAATAAAAAAAATTGTAAGTACATTTTATTTAATAATTATATATATATATATACACTGTATATACAGTACTATTTAATACCTGGTGCATAAAATAATACTGGATTATATGATAAATGCACACATGATGAAATATGAACAGATTCAGAAGCATGTGAACACTGAGGAATATCAAATTTAGCATCACCTGTCCCATTCCTGTCTTTAGGAACGGGAATATATTCCATCCAGAAATAAAGACACAGTAACACTCATGTCTGATTAGTCAAACTAAGTGCTAAACTGTGAACACTGGGGAGTTTCACCCACAAAACACCTCACCTGCTAAATGTTTTTGTTCCTTGATCACAGATCCCAAAGGGCTCACATTCCACGCTCTTCTCCCCAGCGTCTCATCCAGGTAGCAGATCAAGTAAATCACAGTTCCAGGTGTTCCTCGCGCCAAACAAACCTCATGCATACATGTTAGCGCATTTGTTGAATCATGTCTTTTTCGCTCCTCTGTTTATCTCTAGTGTTGTATTTGGGAATAAACTCCTCTCAAACCTCCTTCTCTCCTGCTCTATCTCCTCCCTCTCCATATCTCCTCCCTCTCAAATGCACGACTGGGGAATTTGTGCAAATGCGCTCCACCAGGTAAAGGAGGGGGCTGGAACTCGATATGCACTATCCAGCAGCACAGGTGGGAAAAGAAGCGGAGAGAATAAAAGACGGGAATAATGTAGGCCTAACATAAAAAGTTGGGAAAGGAAAAGAAAAAAGCAATAAGACTTAAGTTTTTCGTAAAATGAATTGTAAAACTACCGCCGAAACTTTTTACGCTCTCAATAGATCCCTTGGGATCTTATTGCCGCAACTAGTGTTGTAAATATTGCGTTTTGGGGGGAGACAAGACCCCAAAAGCTCTTCAAATAACATTTTGGACGCGGATAATATATTCGAGTTGTATAGCCTAATCTTGCTTGCTAGAATAAAGTTCCCTGCAACGTTCAAAACAATCGGCCTAGCAACAAGAATGTGTCGATCTCCGAATGTGAATGAACTGACTCTGAATTTTAATATTGCTTCTTATATGAACATCCTTTTTCAAATACAAGGTCAATATTGATTTTCACTAACGACAAAACAAAAAAATTATCCGTGAATTTATATGGAACTAAGCTTTAGGAGCTTTCAATCTTTACTCTCCTCCCTGTTACGTTGCATTCGGAGATCGACTAGGGGAGACCGGGTATGTAACACTTTTTGCTTCAGTAACTATAACTCACTGAATTTTGTAGCTAGAGTTCTCAAAATTTTATACAAAGTACCCACATGTGTTCACTACAAATAGCACCAATTCAATCCTCTACAAGAATATCACAGACCTCGTGAGTTGGTGTCCAATACATGGTGTACCTTCGTTACGACCTACCCCAATACAGGTTGTAACACATGCTGAGGTAAGTTGTAACAATTACACAAAAGAAGCAAAAATGGATGCCACACTATAAGATATGCTTCAAAAACAGGTTTATTGACATAAAATAACAATGTCTCACTCCCTCTCTGGAACAGACTGTCTGTGTTTGTGTATATGTAAATGTGTCTACTTGAACGAACTTACTTACACATACTATAATTTCTAACAAAAAAACAATATCTGTGTGTGTGTGTGTGTGAGAGAGAGAGAGAGAGAGAGAGAGAGAGAGAGAGTGTGTGTGTGTGTGTGTGTGTGTGTCTTCTTAATCAGTCACAGTGCTGACAAATGAATGCCGGTAACCCTGGAGTGCAGGCGTTGTGGGCCCAGAGACTGCAATAGGCATTCTGTAAAAATATTAAAATCAATCAGTTGTATGATAGGGGATGGTTGTAACACTTTTTCAAGAAGTGTTACAACCCACTCCACCCCTGTCAGTCACTGTTTAGCTAGCTGTATTAGCATACTGGTTTGAAATTAGCAGGGGAAAACTGCATCACATGTTGCCTAAGAAACTACATTTTAATCTAATATAAGTCAAACTATTTTATCTGCAATAGTTTAGATACTAGACAAAAAATAGTCTTGGTCAAAAAATGTACTTTCTTACCTCAAAATCAGTTTTTTCTCTATAAATTCAGAATGTGTCGGTTTCAGACTTGACAACCACCATGCGGTATCAGGGAGGCAGTAGGTAAATATTGAAATGATCACATGACTCCTATCTTATCCCCAAGTGGTGGAAATGGTGGTGTTACAACTCTCCCCGTATTACAACCATACCTGGTCTTTTTGACTGTCAAAATGCCGACGGACACAGCTACAGTGAGTTGTTCAAAATCTTTCTTTTCAGTAAACTCTGTGTACACAAACAATGTTTTCAATGCTCGAGTTCATGTGTAGAGCCCCTGGTGATACTTCGAGTTTCATGTTGTGTCGAGCCTTCTTAGTGTTTTAAAAATAGCGATTTTGATGCTATCATAGTAGTGCCCCTAGCACTCCCATTCAAAAGGCAATTTGACCGAAAACGAAAATACGGTCAAACATAAAAGTGGCATTCCCATTATAATTATGCTTTTAAACGAAAGTTTGGCTTGGGTAGATTAACAAAAAGACCCTAGGTTGCATTTTGGCGACAGTTATCCTTTAAAGAACGATATTGTTGGAATCACTTGAACGATAAAAACATTGACAGCCAATCAGAATCCACCTGACTTTAGCTCGAGCATTTAAAGTCCCCGTGAACACCTGTTGTAACTTTTCAGATTCTGATTAAAGATTACCATGGCAAACAGTTTTTTTCTGTGCATTAACTTCATCACTAGACGCCAACAAAGCAAATAGCAAATCCAACCAAATAAATAGGGTCAATTTTGATTTCATGTCGACTTTAAAGCAGCAGACAACATAACTGTGCAGCGAGTAGCCTACTTATAAAAAGCAGAACAATAACGATATGGTGTGGACGGTAATATAGTTATCATTATAGTTATCATTCTTGATGTGAACAGGTTTTTATACGAGTGACTTAGCACCGGTTTGAGGTAGGCTGATAAGTCAAATGATATGCAGCGCTGCAATGGTCGACAGCAAATATTAAAAAATATCTTACTTGATTTAAAAGAAAAGAAGATTAGTAAGTCAACAAGTAGGCTAGCTAAATCTATGAATACATGCATAAAATATGACATTAAAACAACAGACATTTATGTTCTATATAGTCATTAAATATATGACTAAATAAAACTGCATTTTTCATCAAAACATTGTACCATGGTTGAGTCATTTGTTGTCAAAACAGCATAAAGGTTGTGATTTTATTGAATCAGAGGGGGATGTACTATAATTCATGGAAAACGCATGAGGATATGTGTTCAGAATAGCAAATTTCATTTTATATTGCCATGCAGTATACTGTACACAGTATGTAAATGTTCTGCATGAATGGACTACATTTGCCTAAATATGCAGTATAGAACAAACACTGTAAGGAATACTATATTCCACAATGCATCATGTTCGACTTAAAATAATTGTTTTTAAATGGTCAGTAGCCAACCACGAATAAACTAGGTGTTAATCTGTCTGGTCAGAGTTCTCCTAAATATATATTTGAAGTGGCTTTGCTGTTGTTTGGTAAGTCTGATATTGACACATGTGCAATACTTAATATAATATAACATAATAACATTATAGGAAAAAAAAGGCTTTCGTGCCATTTAACCACCATTCATTTCTCTTTGTGTACCCTGTGGAGATTCCTTCTTTAAATGGCCAGCTATAAAGGCCCATTCATACAAAGACTGATTACTATAAAGATAAGTATAATGATAACTATATTAGCGTCCATAGTAGCCAATGATATCGTTCTGCTTATTCTAAGCACTAGCTTTAGTTTTGTCGTCTGCCACTTAAAATGCTCAATCTCTTAAAGAATAATGAGTAACACTCATGTCTGATTAGTCAAACTAAGTGCTAAACTTAGTTTGGTAGAATAGAAACATTATGAGACTAATACCTAAAAAAAAACAAAAAAAACATGCTAAAGCTTTGTGGGAGGAAAACTGACTATTGATGTTTTCACAAATGCTCCTGCCAAAGTAACCAGTAGAGGTAGGGAAATATGTTCATCAAGAGGATGACAACCGTGACGGTTTTGAGGAAAAGAGGTTTGGTGAGGCAACAAATAGATGAGAGAGTATGGACAGAAAGAACAACACTAAATTAATGATGGTTGCTATGATGCTAAAAATGGTCCTGTGATACAAAAATGGTCCAGTTTGTATGATAACCTAGAACAGACAGAAAAGAAAAAAAAACACAGACATAAATTTCCACACAGGGGTGATACTCTTGAATCAGTTTTTGCATAGGTGCTGCATGTCACCTAATGTAAATACTGTGGCCATCAATCATGCTCAGCAAAGTAGGCTATGCAATCAAATAGGTTAGTGAATCAAGTTACCTCAACAGTGGAAATTCCCTGGGACATAAAATGGTCTTAAAATTAGGTAAATACAACCTCAGATGAACAGCAACACATAACACATGACATCTTGTAATTATTTTTTTAAGGAAAATAAAGCCAAAATGGAGAAGCCATGTGTGACAAACTAAGTACACCCTATGATTTAATTGTGTGTAGAGCCACTTTTAGCAGCAATAAGTTTAAGTAATAATTTTCTATATGACTCTCACTCAGTCTCTCACATTGTTGTGGAGGAATTTTGGGCCCACTCTTCTTTACAATGTTGCTTTAGTTCATAGAGGTTTGTGGGCATCTGTTTATGCACAGTTCTTTAAAGGTCCCACCACAGCCTTTTAGTCGGGTTGAGGTCTGGACTTTGACTGGGCCAGTGCAACACATTGTTTCTTTTCTTTTTCAGCCATTCTGTTATAGATTTACTGGTGTGCTTGTGATCATTGTCCTGTTGCATGACCCAATATCTAGCTGTCAGACTGATGGCCTCACATTTGACTCTAGAATACTTTGGTCTGCAGAGGAGTTCATGGTCGACCCAATGACTGCAAGGTGCCCGGGTCCTGTGGCTGCAATTGGATCACAAGTAGACGAGGGAGACACATACCCGTTTATGCGCTTTAATCTGTCTCTTTTGTCCACTTTCTACCACGTCTGTCCTTATTTCTTTTAGGGGAGTGTCTATGGGCGGGTAAATGTATGGGCTTTAATCAGATCTTTCAATCTAATGGATGAAATGGACGGTCTATGCTTGTGCAATTTACATATAAACATGACCCGAGGCGATGGAAAAACACACAGAGAGCTGATGCTTTCATTTCTGCTCTGATAGCCACAAGACCACATCAAACGCTGTGTTAGAATTCTGGAATGGTGAGAGAGCATTGTGCTTGGTACGTGTTTCATCTTCAAACTAAACTTGGGTCTGCAGCTGACACCGTCTGCCTAGCGCACATCCCATAATGTTTACACATTCGATTAGTAGGCGGAGAGTATAGGCGGCAGTCTTTTGTGGTTGGTCGAATGTATTTGATCTCATGAGCGTCTAACACCATATAAGCAATCCACTCTGAAAGAAGTGGACAAGCTCAAAATATTTGTTTTGTATCTGTATTTAGTGTCGTCCACTTGTGATACGATTAACCATAATGCATCTTAATACCAGATATAAACAGTGCCTAAGCCATGCTGCCATATTCTTTTTAAAGAGAAGAAGCTTTCTCCTGGCAACCCTTCCAAACAAGCCATACTTGTTCAGTCTTTTTCTAATTGTACTGCCTTGAACTTTAACATTTAACGTGGAGTCCGAGGTGTAGTTCTTGGGTGTTTTGCGATTACTCTGAGCATTGCACGGTCTGACCTTGGGGTGAATTTGCTGGGACGTCCACTCCTGGGAAGATTGGCAACTGTCTTGAATGTTTTCCACTTGTGAATAATCTTCCTTAATGTAGATAGACTAATGGACTTCAGATTGTTTGGAAATGGCCGTATAACCCTTCCCAGATTGATGATAGCAACAATTGCTTCTCGAAGATCATTGCTGATGTCTTTCCTCCTTGTCATTATGTTAACACACACTTGAAGGCTCCAGACCAGCAAACTGCCAAAACTTTATAGAGGTGATCAAATTTGCTGATGATCAATTAATCAAAGACATTTGATTAGCAGTGACTGCTACTTACCCTCTTCATTCCTATGGTAGCAGTAAGGCTGTACTTGGTTTTGTCACGGTTGTTGAATGCATTGTTTCCTTCTTGCCTCGTGTCGTTGTTGTTTATGTGTGAGTGGGCGTTGTCCCGCTCACGTGTCTGTCAGCGCTCCAGCTGATCATCATCATCATCACAATCACTGTTCACAGCTGCGATTCATTTCCATTCCCTATATATACTCACACCATTCTCTGTTCCAGTGTCGGATTGTTTGTTGAGGTCCTGTGATTGCCGTGTCTGTGTTTCCCGTGGAGTTGCCGTGTCTGTGTTCGCCTGCCTTGTCTTCCTGCCGTTCTTGTTCTTCGTCTTTGGGTTCACTGCACTCCAGCACCGGGATCGGGATTCATCACCGTCACAGCACCAGCGCACCACAGACCATCAAGTCCCTGCACGAGCCTGAGTCGCTGCCCTCCGTTGTTCTGAACTGTTTGTCTGACCCTTTTTGAGCTTAATAAACACTTTTGAGAACCTGCAACTGTTTCCAGTTTTGTCCGCCCATGACAGAACAATCCGACCAATCCATGGAAGCAGCAGGTGGCGCCGCCGCAACGATGGATGACTTTGTTCGTGCAAGTATTCAAAGGATGGACGCTCAGGACCGCCATCAAGGGGATGCGGCGCGCGCGATTCAGGCTCTCGTCACGCAGGTGTCCGAGCTGACCCAGCGTTTTCAACAGCTGCAACCTCCCGCTGCGCCAGCCGCACCGCCCGTCCCTCCCACACCACCGATGCCCGCCTCCCAGTCGGAACCTCGCCTTCCGACTCCTGAGCCATACTCTGGTGAGCCTAACTTTTGCCGGCCGTTTTTGACTCGATGCGGCATGCATTTTGCACTCCAGCCCCGGACATTTGAGAGAGAGGAGACGAAGGTGGCATTCGTACTCACTCTACTGACTGGGAGAGCGGCACTATGGGGGACGGCGGTGTGGGAGAACCAAGAACCATGCTGTTCCTCGTTCCAGGAGCTCTCCTCGGAGATGAAAAGAGTTTTCGACCGCGCGGTCGCGGGGAGAGAGGCTGCCAGGGTCTTGTCTGATCTACGCCAGCGAGAACGATCTGTTTCAGATTATGCCATTGAGTTCAAGACCCTGGCGGCCGAGTGTCGCTGGAACGAGGAAGCACAGTGGGATAGGTTCCTGCATGGGCTGGCCGACCGCGTCCAGAGGGAGATCTACGCCCTGGACCTACCCCCCTCACTGAACGGACTCATCGATCTGGCTCTGAGGGTGGACGCCCGACTAGCCCGGGTCGGACCACGCGCTCCACCCAGCCTGCCTCGTGGGGGGGTGGAACATCAGCGGTCCAGCGGCATGGACGCGGCCGGTCCCTCCGATCCCGAGCCCATGCAGGTGGGTCGAGCTCGACTTTCCCGGGAGGAAAGGGAGAGGCGGAGATCCCTTGGCCTTTGCCTGTACTGCGGGGGAGCGGGACACTTTGCTAACAACTGCCCGGTAAAAGGTCAAGCCCGATAGTAAGCATGAGGCTACTATCGGGTGGGATCTCCGCTGAAAGTCCTCATCTACATCCACCATCCTCCCGGGAAGACTTAGATGGTCTGTCCACGATCATCACTGCACCGCACTGGTGGACTCCGGGGCCGAAGGTAATTTCATGGATCGCACCTTTGCACTACAGTTTCAAGTCCCACTCAGAACACTTCCCCAGAGAATCACCGTACATGCACTCAATGGACAGTCACTACCAACCATCTCCCAGGCCACCGAGAACATTACACTCATCACCTCAGGGAACCATGCAGAGACAATATCATTCTACATCACGGACTCCCATCACACCCCCATTGTCTTGGGTCACCCCTGGCTCCATCAACACAACCCCCGCATTGACTGGAAACAGAGAACCATATCAGCCTGGAGCACTGAATGTCATAGTTCTTGTCTTGTGTCTGCCTGTTCTGTTGTCTCTGTTCCTGTGTTGCAGGAGGAAGCAGTGGATTTATCAAACGTGCCCGCGGAGTACCGTGACCTGAGGGAAGTGTTCAGTAAGTCAAGGGCTGCTTCTCTCCCTCCGCACCGTCCCTACGACTGTGCTATAGATTTACTGTCAGGTAAGTCTCCGCCTAAGGGCAAGATTTATTCACTCTCGGTTCCGGAGAGGGAGGCTATGGAGAAATATATTTCTGATTCTCTAGCATCCGGGTTCATCCAACCTTCCTCATCTCCAGCGGGGGCGAGGTTCTTTTTTGTGGGGAAGAAGGATGGATCGCTGCGACCTTGTATTGATTACCGGGGGCTGAACAACATCACGGTAAATAATACTTATCCTTTGCCGCTGATGTCTTCAGCCTTCGAGAGGTTGCAGGGAGCATCCATCTTCACAAAGCTGGACTTACGTAATGCTTATCATTTGGTCCGTATCAGGAAGGGGGATGAATGGAAGACTGCTTTCAACACCCCTAGGGGGCACTTTGAATACTTGGTCATGCCCTTCGGTTTGTCCAACAGTCCCGCAGTCTTCCAAGCACTCGTCAATGACGTGCTGCGAGACATGATCGATCAGTTTATTTATGTTTACCTGGATGACATTCTGATTTTTTCCTCGTCTCTCCAGGAACACGTGCAGCACGTCCGACGAGTACTCCAAAGGTTGCTAGAAAATGGGCTTTTTGTCAAGGCGGAGAAATGCGCTTTTCATGCACAGTCGGTTCCTTTCTTAGGACACATCGTGTCGGCTGAGGGTATGCGTATGGATCCTGACAAAGTTAAGGCTGTGGTAGAGTGGCCAAACCCAGATTCCCGTAAGGCCCTACAGAGGTTTCTGGGGTTCGCCAATTTCTACCGGCGTTTTATTCGCAACTTTAGCCAACTAGCCGCACCTCTGACTGCCTTGACCTCCCCCAGAACTGCGTTCAGGTGGTCGGAAGCAGCCGAAACTGCTTTTTCCAACCTCAAGAGCCGCTTTGTTTCGGCTCCCATCTTAATCGCCCCTGATTCCTCACGTCAGTTTGTGGTGGAGGTCGACGCGTCAGAGGTGGGGGTAGGCGCAGTTCTTTCACAACGCTCACCCTCAGACAACAAGATGCATCCATGCGCGTTTTTATCCCATCGCTTATCACCAGCTGAACGAAATTACGACATTGGCAACAGGGAGTTGTTGGCGGTCAAGTTAGCCTTGGAAGAATGGCGTCATTGGTTAGAGGGGTCCGGGGTACCCTTTATCGTCTGGACGGATCATAAGAATCTGGAGTACATTAGATCCGCCAAAAGGTTGAACTCCAGGCAGGCGCGGTGGGCACTTTTTTTCGGCCGTTTTGATTTTACCCTCTCGTATCGTCCGGGTTCCAAAAACATCAAACCCGATTCTTTGTCGCGTATTTTTGATCGATCCGAACACGCACCTACTCCCGAGCGTATTTTTCCTGAGACCCTAATTATCTCTACGCTCACTTGGGAGGTCGAATCGAGAGTCAAGAAGGCTCTAGAAGGGGTAACGCCTCCGATCCGGTGCCCACTGAACTGCTTATTTGTGCCGGAGGAACTACGTCCAGACGTTATTCGGTGGGGCCATTGTTCTAGTCTAGCCTGTCATCCAGGAGTTAGTCGCACCCTCTATTTGGTCAAACAACGATTCTGGTGGCCGCTTATGGCTCGCGACGTTCATGATTTTGTTTTGGCTTGCTCAGTTTGTGCTATTGGTAAGTCGTCTAATCGACCCCCAGATGGGTTACTCCAACCGCTGTCGGTGCCTTCGAGACCCTGGTCCCATATCGCTCTAGATTTTGTTACCGCCCTCCCACCCTCCCAGGGTAACACGGTAGTTTTAACCGTGGTGGACCGATTCTCGAAGGCAGCCCACTTTGTTCCCTTACCCTCAGCCAAGGAGACAGCGGTTGCAGTCGTTAATCACGTCTTTCGGTTACATGGCCTCCCGACAGACGTGGTTTCCGACAGGGGTCCCCAATTTGTGTCCAAATTTTGGCGAGAGTTTTGTAAGTTACTGGGGGCGACGGTCAGTCTGTCTTCCGGGTTTCACCCTCAGAGCAATGGTCAAACTGAGAGAGCCAACCAAGACCTGGAGAGAACCTTGCGATGTACGGCTGCCAGGAATCCTTCCTCCTGGAGTCAGCAACTGCCTATGGTGGAGTACGCCCACAATTCGTTGCCAGTGTCAGCTACGGGCCTATCTCCTTTTGAGTGTAGTATAGGATACCAGCCACCGGTCTTTCCCAGTCTGGAATCCGAAGTCGCGGTCCCCTCCGCTCACGCCTTTGTCCAGAGGTGTCACCGCACATGGACAAGAGCCCGTGAGACTCTCCTCCGTGTGCGGGCGCGCACCAAGGCCAAAGCCGATCGCCACCGGTCTAGGCCTCCCGTATACGTCGTCGGTTCCAAAGTGTGGCTTTCTACTAAGAACATTCCGCTCCGCTCCGTATCCAATAAACTGGCTCCTAAATTCATTGGCCCGTTTTCTGTCACCAAAATTGTTAGTCCGGTGGCAGTCCGCCTCAACCTCCCTCCAGTGTACAGGAGAATTCATCCGGTATTCCACGTGTCCAAAATTAAACCCGTTTTTTTTTCCCGCATTAATCCGCCTGCCCCGGTTCCCCCACCGCCGCGACTCGTAGATGGGGAACCATCCTATTCGGTCCGTCGCATTATGGACTCTAGGCGGAGGGGACGCGGATTCCAGTACCTGGTGGACTGGGAAGGTTACGGTCCGGAGGAGAGAAGTTGGGTTCCGGCTCGTGACATCCTGGATCACTCTCTTATCGATGATTACAATCGACAGGTAAGGGAGTCTGGGAACGCCGTGAGGCGTTCCTAGAGGAGGGGGTACTGTCACGGTTGTTGAATGCATTGTTTCCTTCTTGCCTCGTGTCGTTGTTGTTTATGTGTGAGTGGGCGTTGTCCCGCTCACGTGTCTGTCAGCGCTCCAGCTGATCATCATCATCATCACAATCACTGTTCACAGCTGCGATTCATTTCCATTCCCTATATATACTCACACCATTCTCTGTTCCAGTGTCGGATTGTTTGTTGAGGTCCTGTGATTGCCGTGTCTGTGTTTCCCGTGGAGTTGCCGTGTCTGTGTTCGCCTGCCTTGTCTTCCTGCCGTTCTTGTTCTTCGTCTTTGGGTTCACCGCACTCCAGCACCGGGATCGGGATTCATCACCGTCACAGCACCAGCGCACCACAGACCATCAAGTCCCTGCACGAGCCTGAGTTGCCGCCCTCCGTTGTTCTGAACTGTTTGTCTGACCCTTTTTGAGCTTAATAAACACTTTTGAGAACCTGCAACTGTTTCCAGTTTTGTCCGCCCATGACAGGTTTGTCACCCATGGCTTTTCCCTTTTGACATAGTTTTTGTTAAATAAACTACACTGTAAAAAATTTAACCGTGATTTTTACGGTAAAAAAACGGCAGCTGTGGTTGCCAGAACTTTACCGTCAAAAATACGGTAGCAATGTTATTGGTTTTACAGACTTAACTTAAAATTTACAGTAATAAACCGTATTTTATTATCTGATATAATGTGAATTTACCGTCCTACTGAAGTATTAATATCTGTTTTATACCATTGAAATACACTGATAACCACCAATCACAGCAGTGATGAGAGTCACATGATCAATCAATGCTCATCACAAGCAGCTCTTCCACAAGAAAGTTAATACCAATATAAGCTGCACAGTGTCATTCACACAAACATTAAACACCATCACGGTAACACACATGAAATTTTAAAAATGCAATAAACATTAATTTAACAACATTAAATGTAACATAAAACCCTAATGTACATAACTGATTAGAAAAAAAAAACGAAGAAAACTATGAAGAAACATAGTTATTTCAACAAAAATACATCAAATGTGAAGTGTCACACAGGGAATTGTGGGAATGTCAATTTACGTTTTTTCACTGTAAATTATACAATGAGTTGTTCTTTTTCACTTTCAAAAACTTTAAATTTAACGGTATTTTACAGTAAAATTACATTAAATGTACCATTAGATCTATCACAGTTATTTACCGTATATAGTACGGAAACTTTCTGTTAACCAATTAACAGTTTTTCACTGTAGCATTTTTACAGTCTTTTACTGTTAAAATTACGATCATTTTTTACAGTGTATGACATGGTGTAATATGTCATGTGTTGTTGTTCATCTGAGGTTGTATTTAACTAATTTTTAGACCTGCCAAGAACCAGATCTTTTTTATTTTATTATATTCCAATACGTAACCACAGAATTCAAAAGGGTGTACTTTTTTTCTCACATGACTGTAGAGTAGAGGGGAAAAAACAAATGGACCAAAAATGTATCAGATGGTTTTATGTGCGAACGTAAGAGCGTAATCACATGTGCTAAGTTCTTAGATATGTACTCTTTGTATTGATGTTGGTTTCAAGAAGAAAAGTTTCAATTTAATTAAATAAAATGGTGTTCACATCAAGTTAAAAGCAGATTTATAGATATTTACATTACACATTGAATTAACTAACTACTTATGTTTTTCTTTTCAAGATTTTTTTTTTAATGAATTATGATATCAGGACAGTTAGAAAAATAACCAAATAACCCAAAATAAATAAATAAATACATTTTAATACAGAAATTAAAAACATGCTTATTATAGAAGAGTATATATTGCGTTGTGTATAAAACTTTTAAAATAAATTATAATTTTAAATTATATATATATACAAATTATCAAATTATCATAATAATAGTAATAGTATAAGTAATAGTTGACATCATGTCATTGGATCTCTACAACACGCCAAATGAAATCATCTTTATATCCACAAACCTTACAATTAGACACATTTTCTTAAGACAGACATTTTTGCATACAACTTATCCTGACCGTGTTGTCACATTTTGCTGATTCTTAACTTCTTTTACTTACTGTTAATGGATCTGACTTTCTTTAAACATGTTACAGTAGCCTACATCTCAAACAGATCTCAGTTTGACTGTAATAGCAGATATTTTCACAGTGCGGTTGGGGTTGGTGGGTGTAAAGTGGATTAAGTGACCTAGTTGCTCTATACCTGAGCGCTGAAGCCATTGTAGAAACTTTACGAGACGTGAACTAGAGCAAAAGCCGTGGTTTTGTAGAGGAAATAACGCAGAAGGATGCAGATGCGATAGTAGGACCAGTGCCCGTGCACCAGCAGCAGCCTGCGGAGGAAGCTGAGATCTGCATTGTGGAAATTTGAATTTAGAAATTTTAGAATTTTAGTCTTTACTTACCCATGTTTCTCAGTTTGATCTCCATTCAGCTCAGTATGAGCCTGACGGAACTTGGTGTCTCTGCAATCGGATGAATAACAACGTTGTTGAGACATTTAGACAATTATCATCATAAGACAATTAGACAATAATTTCTCCACAGACTGATATAATTAAAAAAATAAAATTCCTGTAATGACTAAAATGATAATTTCAAGTAAATATAAAAAGGCTTCTTTTTTTAAACTGCAAAATATTTTCTTGGTATTTTTTGTCTTGTTTCCCATTAAAATATCTAAACATCCATGAAATAAGATAAATTTAGCTAACACTTTATTTTCAACAGTCTACTTTAGACATTCTACTGACTATGACTTTGCAAGTATGTCAACTTATTCTACTAACCCAAAACCTAACCAAACAGTCGACTAGTACACATGTAGTTGAAAAGTTAATTATCGTTAGTAAATTGTCTTAAGTGGACTATCGAAATAAAGTGCAACTCAAATTTATTTTATTTATATTAATTACTTGCATTAAAAGTTTACTTTTGGGTACATGACACTTTACGCGTGTATGTATTTTATAAATAATTATGCCTCTAGCATTAAAAAAAAAAAAATAATGTTTTACCAAAAAAAAAAAAAAAAAAAGTTGAAATTTTCCTTCTCATTTAAATGTATCTTTTACGGCTGTTTAGATATTTTACTGAAAAAATACCTGTTTTCTGCAGCGTTATTTTAAGATTACTTTTATTCAATTCTGTGTGAAGGATCAGTCAGTCGATCAGTTCTGGTGTTTGGCCAGAGGGAGATGCTCTTACCCATCAATGTTTCTACATATAGCAAAGACTGTGTGGTTCAGAGAGTACAATATTGCATATTGCATCTTTTATAATAAGTGAAAACAGTGTTGGCTGGATTGTGACGAAATGCCTCTAATTCCACTCGCTGTATTGCAGCCAGATCTCTGCACCCACACTCAAACTGAATCCATGGGTGGCACAATTGTGATAAACCAAAGCATATAAAGGAACACAGTGAATGAAGATGCACAAACCAGCATATTTTACACCCCTAAGCAACCGTACTCTTAACCACTAGGCAATACACAGATGATTCATAAGGACAAACTTGGTTTTAATTTGTCATTTGTGTGTTAGCATGCCGTGCCACGGCGGTTGTGTGGATAGAAAGTACTGACTTAAAATTTCCATTGAATTTATAATCAATGCCTAGTGTAAGCCTAAGCATATTTTAATTTAATAAATTATTGTTTTAATAATTTTATATATGTTCCCAGGTTTTGGGGTGTTCCTTTAAACAAGGTATTTAGTTGTTTTTTTTTCTCTTAGGTATGTGCATGCATTGACAAGCAACCTAACTAAATGAAACAAGTAAATTTTACTCAAATATTACTGAAAGTTCATTGTACTTAATAGAAAAATGTAATAACAGTATACTAACAATATAACGGACTGTTTTTGTACAGGTAAAATAACTGGAAGCGAATGACACCGACACATTCAAAGTTACAAACGAGGGCCGCGCCCGCCCTTTCGTGGAGCGTGGACGTCGTTCGAGAATCTAAACGACCGTTACGAAAACAACATTTATAGGAAACATACCCTCATATTTCTCATTTAGACATGTTTGAGCATTAGATGTGTAAAGCTTTCTATCACAGCGAGGGAAACCCACAAACCTGCATGACCACAACAAGAAGGAAGAAGGTAGCGATTTGCCGCTCAGTGGAACAATTAACAAGTTATGGAGAACAAACAAAGGTCAGGTCAGGGGGTGTAGGTCTATATTTATAACTCTGCACCTCGTTGCTCTGGCAACAGCCCATTGAGAATGTGCTAAGAAATTAATATTATTCGATAAATATTATTCAGTGCTTCTATGACTACTTTCCCAAGTCATGTGATTGATATATATATATAAACGGTTACTAACCGCAGAAATAACGGCTCCGGTGGAAACATGGGAAAGATTTGCAGCAACGACTCATGAAAACGGCTGTTGACCTTCACCTCCCAACTGACATCAAAAAGGTTTAAAGAGATGGTTTAACGACATGCAAGTTTCATTTTCCAGATATATGATTCATGTTTTGGACCGGTAGTTGATAATGAAGAATCTCATTGTTTTTTGCTTATAGCAGACCATTAAAAATCCCCCAAATCCCACAAAAACCATATTAAAGAGCTGGGAATCCACAGCCAAGCCCTGCACCAGACCATCAAAGAGACAGCAACTACTGCAGAATGTTGCAGTCAGTGGCTTTGGTAAATACCCAAGATGATGGGGACACACACTCGGGCCTGATCAGCCTGGGCCTGCCTTTGCAAAGGGTCTATTGCGTTTAAAAGGCCGAAACACCTGATGACGCGAAGGTACACAACTGATGACCCCTGGCATCTACTAGTGGTTGGCGCATTTCAGCATACAAAACAAAATTAAGACTACGTTTAAAAGGGACAATAATCATCTAGTCCTATGTGTTTAACGTGTTCAATCTATAAATATAATCACCAAGGAGTCCATTGAGTGATGTACATAATTTATGTAATAATGTAGCAATATCTCTGGTGCATAATACATCTCAGTAGGGGGCAGAAATGCACTATTAAGTTTGCACATATACAGAAAGCAATTGTTGTTAGATTGGTCTTTTGTGTTGTAGATATTACTTCTCAAGTCAGATTAAATTAAATTTTGTATATTTACAAAAGAGTAAATATATCCATTATATGCTTTTTTTTTTTAACGGTATATGCTGTATGCAGGGGCATAGTTTGTGGGGGGGTTGGGGGGGAGATAACCCCCCCAATATTTAAATCTATGCATTACAACCCCCCCAATATTTATACCATGATCACATGAAAAATATGCAGACCCAAACTTCAACCCCCCCAATGTTCAAACCAAATCTACGCCCTTGGCTGTATGTATATTCAAAATATTGTCCTCAGGTATTTCCTACAGTCTGATAGTTTGTATTTTCATAAAGAAGACTGAAAAGTTAAGCAGATAGCAGATCAGTGTTTTATTATGCCTTAATCTTGTTGTCATTGTTGTCATCTAACATTTTCACTTCTCCTTTTTGTTTCATGGAAACAGATAACTTTACACATTAGTGATATGCCACAACAATCTAACCTAAGCCAGGAAGTTTACAAGCACTAAAAGTGTCTGAGAACAGCATTGGGTGTGAAGAAGACTGGTGCGGTTAGCATTTATATGGTGCAAAGGAATACATATTTCTCAGATAACTGCAGTGAGGACATTTGTGCTATCTAATGTTTAATTATTTACTGATAAATACTCGAAACTTGCATGGTTAACGGCAATAATAGCGCTCTGTTTCAGGCCGACTCATACTGTTCACCTAGCGCTCCATCTAGTGGCCGCCAGAGACACTGCAGCTAAATTAGCATCCATTCACCTGCTGTAAGACCATATAAAGGGCCCAAATTAAGATGATCATGTTCCACATTTCTTATCATGACCCATCTCATCTCAAATCAAAGGATTTCCATCACAGTGGCCCCTGTATGCGTGCTGTCAAAGCTCGGTGGGCAGTGCTGCAGACGTGTAGGAGGTTTGACAGCATGTACGTGTGTGTGCGTGAGATAACATGTCTCAAGTCCTATCAAGCTAATCTATTTTTACATGTGGCCCCTCTCAGATGCAGAGTGGTTTGCGAAGATGAGAGGAGAGCCAGACCTGCAGAGC
Source organism: Abramis brama (assembly GCF_963993115.1). Classification (NCBI taxonomy): domain Eukaryota; kingdom Metazoa; phylum Chordata; class Actinopteri; order Cypriniformes; family Leuciscidae; genus Abramis; species Abramis brama. The sequence goes on along the minus strand of NC_139968.1, from coordinate 19,848,204 downwards.
CGTTGTGACCAGTTGACCAGGTTGCTATTGGCAATGCTCCATTACAGTTAAACTGTTGGCCCATGCCTGTCAAACCGCAGCAAGCGCTCATATCTTGCTCAAAGCCTCACCGCTTGCGGTTCCACAGGTGCTGATGGAGGCCTACTAAAGGGTCTGTCAATGCCCATTATCAAGCGGTGAATATGATCTCAATATCAATCAGAACAAAGTGAATTTATTTATATTTGAAATACATGACATATATGGCCTTGTGGGAAATCAATGAAGAAAATGGTATTGTAGGCCTACTAGTTGTGTGTTATATTTATATGTGGGTACAGTAGTTTAAAGCTCAGGTATGTATTAATTCTCAACATTAATGGTTAGAAACTGAAAAATCTTCAAAATATCTTATTAGTTTTTTGTGATGTTCTTGAAACTAGTTTTGTAGACACATGTAGGCTATATCTATTTCTTTATAGAACTGCAATGCAATGTGCAGAGGTGAAATCTACAGAAAGGCTGGCGACTTCAAAAAAAGTTCAAATATAAGACATTTTGACTGATATATATCTTATTTTATATAAAATATGCATGCACACATTTGTTTGTTACTATAATTTCCAGACTTTCATTTGTGTGATGTTATATTTTTGATCAATTTACTAGCATCCAGACATTATGTATCACATTCATGTGGCCTATATGCAACTTTTAAGCATTTTGTTTGATAGATGCTTAGAGAAGAGTTTTAGGGGTCTCAATCACTCCTAGAGGTCAAAGGTCAAAAGGAATCTTTCAAAAAAAATTGGGGTTGGTACAAAAGTGTTTTTATAATCAATCTTGCCATGGCTGCATTTATTTGGTACAAATACGGTAAAAACAGTAATACTGTAAAATATTATTGCAATTTAAAATAACTGTTTAAATATTTTTATTTATTCCTGTGATGGCAAAACTGAATTACTCCAGTCTTCAGCGTCACTTGATTTGACACTCAAGAAACATTTCTTATCATTATCAATGTTAAAAACAGCTGGGCTACATATTTTGGAGAAACCGCGATACATTTCTTTAAGGATTCTTTGATGAATAAAAGTTCAAAAGAACTGCATTTTTTGAAAACAAAATCTTTTGTAACATTATAAATGTCTTTAATGTGACTTGAAAAATGTTACTGACCCCAAACTTTTGAACGTAGGGTATATAGGCCTATGCCAGGCTTTATACAAGTCTGTATCAGCTCTTTTCCAAATTTCAGACATCATTACTTTGCATAGAATCCATGACTTAAAACACTTAAGAAAAGAGTTTTATCATAATGGATGCCTTTCTTGCGAAATGCCTCAGATTTTACTTACAGAAGTTAAAGTCTCAGCATAACCATTTCCTGGGCCTTTCTAGCCACCCTAAACAATGATTTGCCTATTGAAGTTTGGACTATTTACGCTAAAGAACAAAAAGCGCACAGAAAACGTCAAGACATCAACACTCCAAAAGGGCCAAAAATCTAATGCAAAATATCAGCAAGATGATTTGTTTTCTGGGAAGTGAGTAGGTGGCTATGAAAGAGGTTTGTGGGGTATACCCCAGTCTCAGCTCTGCAGTCGCTGCTTTGGTTTCTGTTCCGACGAACGAGTCGAAACGGGAGAGGGGCTTGTTAAAATGAGGTCGTTGTGAGGAGAAAACACTGACGACTCAGAGACAGGAAGTGGTTTGAATTCATTTGAGAAAGAAACACGGGGTGACTGAAGTTAGGCCTACTGTACAGACAAGCAATGCAGCTGAACTGTATATGCAAAAGGTGAGTGAGGCCTGATAGAACAAAGTTCATCTCGTGTCGGCTGCAGCAAGCGTTCATCCTCATTGCAGCAAACATGAGAATGTGCTACTTTATGTTGCCAACATTTTCCATAAAGCTATCGATTACCTGGTTAAGCTGGAACGTGTGCGCGCATGTGAATATGCGTACCGCATGAGGGGGCTGCGTGCGGTTAACAAAACAGTACATCTGAACTAAGGGTTATGTCCCACGTTAAAGCATTTGAGTTCTGTGGAGCTTTGAGGTGGCGTTATGAGTCACCAGGTATAACAAGAAGAAGAAAAAAATCACAGACAGAGATCCAATAGCTGTTCAATGAGTCACCGGTAAACAACACAGGTATGTCACTCCACCAACGCCATTCGCGACCACTGCGACCCCAAGCACTAGATATGATCCAACACCTGTTGAACATCTTGTGCTGTATTGAATTGTGTATGCCCCGTTTTTATCTTGAAGACTGAAATGGCGAGTGTGGCTAATTCTTCAAACCAGAGTCTTGTAACCACAAGTGATGCATAACTCTCATAAGTTAAGTAAAGGCAAAATATCCATCAATATTGCATTCAACAGATGATTGCATTTTTCTCCCCTTGCATTATGCATTTAATATTTAAGAATTTTTTGCAGCTGTAACAGTGGTTTGCAGTGGAGCTGCGGCAAGTCGATCTTAAGTAAGTTGCTGTAACCCTGCGGCAAAAGCTTCAAACCTGCATTATGTTTCACACCGACACAGATTTAGTCATAATCTAGAGCACATAAACATTTTCTGCGGAAATTTGGAAGGACAGTCCCAGACGACAACCGTAAACTCAGCAAAAACCTCTATTTTTTTTCATGCAAGTCATTCTCAGTAATTTTTTCTTTTTAACCACAAGAAACATTTGTACATGATCTTACTATCAGGAGTTTCAGTCTTTACTGAGCTTCAGCTTCTTATAATCGGTCGCCTGACATTATAACCCTTTCTGAAGAATTTGGTTTGCTATGATGAACACTTGCATATCGAGCTGATAAATAACACGTAACAATGCACATATGCCTATATGCTATTTGAATTGTGAAGTTAGGCCTCAAAATGAATATTGGTCTTCATCCAGACTGACAGGATACAGCAATATAGTCTAATTAATGTGCCATCTTTGGTTGAAGTGTAGGACTCTTATAGAGCATCTATGACATTAAAAATACATTTAAATAAAATGTAAACGAAATGAATAAATAATATTAAAAAAAAAAAAATTAAATCTGTTATGATTAGATAATGGTGCATGAGATATATAATTCAATAAACTTTTTTTTTTTTTTTAAGATCTAAACAGAGAGAACTAAACTTAATGAATAATAACTGGGAGAAATGCAAAACGTAAACAGAGAAATGTAAATTGTAAACAAAATATCAAGATGATGAGTGCGCCTGCATTCATTTCTTTAATTCATTCTTTAAAAAGTAGAACAAACAAAAGAGTGAGTCATAACTCAAACCACTGGTTTGAGATACTTGTTTGCAAGTCTCCGCCTCCTGAGGAAGGAAGATGTGGTCCTCACCTACTACTTTCATACAATAGGCATGTATGTGCATATTACTTGTGCCACCTTGTCTGTTGGTTGCTGAGTCTTCGTATGTTTCCAGCCAAAGAGTTTTACTTTTAAGCTGATGTCCTTTAATTCATTTACACTTGCTAGCATCATTCCTGTGGCAGCAGCGTAAGGTAAGGTAAAGTGATTTTCTTTCGCCATGGATCTTTTTTTTTTAGTTAAGATTTTGGAGACTCGTGTTTACACTTAGTATTTCTGTATGCAGACTTAAAAATACTGAATTCTTTAAATAAATGAAATGTCAATCATGCAGTAATTTAATTCTAGATTGTTGCAAGAAGCGAGGCAGTTTTCATATTCACCAAGTATAAAATGAACAACCGCCATTTGATGTTGTCAATTCTGCAGATATGCAGTGGTTTCAAATAACCTACAAAGAATCTTGTTTTTAGCAAAGAGAAAAATTAAGATCTTTATCTATGGCCAACCTCACCAAAATTGATCTTATCAAGGTTGCATGCATCAGATCCAATAAATCATCGTCATTAATTCAGTATGACGCATTTCTCACAAACTACATACATATAATTATTTTGCACATTTAAAATCATCAATTGCCCAGTATGTTTCCTTGGTAGGCTAACGCACTTCTCATGTCTATATTTACCCTTTTTCTGACAGGAAACTGCAGTGTGTAGACTAATAAGTGATAATGAATTTAAGTTGCTTTGTATAATGAAGGCGTATTCTTACACGGAAGTGGAAAAAGTGTGAGCTTTTGCATCGTTCTTATTCAAAAACCAATCTAAACAAACAAAAAACTGATAAGTTTTACCAAAGTATTGGTTTGAAACTGGGTCCTATTGATCATCAAACTTTTTGTCTTTCCAGAACAATGAGTAGCATAAGAAGTCCCGAGCATCCGGCAGACGCTTGTCTTCCCTCCTCCACGGGCGAGAGCTCGACAAGCGAAGATGAACCTGGAAGTTTAAGCAGGCTTCTGCCACTCACCGGCTCATCCGTACTGGCACGACGACTGTTCCACCTCCCGTCATATCGCAACCCACTTGTACCGAGTAGACGACGTAAACGCGAGATGACCCCTGCTGAGAAAAAAGATGCATCATATTGGGTCAAGAGGCAGAAGAATAACGAGGCTGCCAAACGTTCCCGTGAAAAGAGACGACTCAACGACTTCATGCTGGAGGGACAGCTTCTGGCGCTGAGCGAGGAGAACGCCCAACTCAGGGCCGAGGTGCTGAGTCTGCAGTATCACATGGGAATTGGGCGAGGTCTAGACGTCAATCATCCCATGATCCCATTCCACTATCCTGTTGCGTCCCATCTCAAGCCGTCCCTGTGGGGTTTGGCTAGCAGCACTGCTGCACTTTCAGCAGACGGTCCAGAACTCTACCACTCTTGGCCAGAGAATAGCTCATCTCAATTCATCTCGCCTTTGAGGGTGCCTCCTAAAAGTGCCCACCTACCATCACAGGTTAGCTACTTAGACAACAATGCTGACCCAGTTGAGTCGGACCCAGCATCTCACCCACAGGTCTCTTCAAGCAACGACCCACCAAGCCACCCACAACTGTTTCCAGCTAAGAGAGCACCTGCACCCTCACCCTCACCGCCCCCTCCTCAGTTGCTGCCTGGGTTGAGCCACTCCATCACCCAGCACAACAACCAGATGTTACCTTGGGGCTCATCCTCTTTGCGCCCATCTCCCCTTCATCCCAACTGGCCGTTGTCCTTCCCTCTGTCGCTACGAGACCCAGACGGAACTCGTAATGGAGGAAGGTCCCTCTGGAACTTCAACAGCAGGTACAGCATGCTGTCCGCTGAGATCTCAGGACAGCTCAGAAGAATATTTTGCCCGGAGAACTCTTAATCAGCAATAACGCTTCCTGAACAGTATTTTTATTGTGATAATAAACTGCTTAACGGGATCGTTCACCCAAAAATTAACATTCTGTCAATATTTACTCACCCTCGTGTCATTCCAAACCTGTATGGCTCTCTTTCATCTGTAGGACAGAAATATTTAGAAAATGGTCTCAGTGTTCTAATGAGGTTTTTTTTGGACCCCATTGACTTTCATTGTATAGAAAAAGTCCTTCAAAATATTTTATTTTGTGTCCCGCAGAAGAAAGAAAGGCATACAGGTTGAGAACGACATGGGTGAACTATCCCTTTAAGGCATTAGCTGTGCTTAATGTAGTGATGCGCAAGCCAACTCCTCCATACGGCCTGGCAAACAATAGATAAAACATAACTTGAAATGTTTATTCTGCAAATATGTGGATTGCAATTAAAAGTAATTAATCCTCTTACCCTCATCTCGCTTATTTGCTTATTGCATATAAATCTGATTCATGTTTGGGAATCTACACACAGCCACATCATTGATTGTTTGATAGAAATTATTATTAGAATTCACCTTCACTCTGGTGTGAAGTTTGGTGGACCACTTTTGGTTCCCCAAAGTACCACTCAGTTATCAGTTCTTAAAATAACCATGTTTTTCTTAGTGTTCAGAACATTTTAATAATCTAAAGTACCTTTGTTCAATATAAAGAAACATTTGTGGGATGGAATGTTCTTCCTCGATGACCACAAAGAACCTTTATTTTTAAGAGTGTTGCTTGCGTGAAATACGGCTTCCAGCTAATTACGACATCGAAAACAACCTTTCACTGAAGCTGTTATGCATTAGTGATGTTTCACGTAAGGGAAAAACAAAAGAATGAGAAATAAATGACATGGTTGCCACAACATACAGACAGTAACAGCAAAACTAAAAATGGTTTCATTTTTGCTGCTTCATATTAATTTGTACATGGAATGTGTAATGAGAACAGTTATGCTAGTCATCTTGTAGTTAGGTTTCTTAAATTTATTCTCTAATTATAAATATGGGGTATAAATTAAATTATTAAAGTGATCATGATTAAAAATTAAACATGGTCATTGGTCACAATAAAGATGGTTTCAAGCTGGGGTAAATTTGTCTGATATCTGATTGAACTTAGCCTTGTCAAACCGCATGTTCACACTTCTGGTGTGTGGATGTACATGTACTCAAGTGTGTGAAGTAGAATAAAGACAAATTTAAAGGTGTAAATAGACCAGTTCAGCTCAACAGTACAATAGACTATTTTATTTAAAGTACTTTTGGTGTATCTCATCTTATTTTCTTTGCCTGTGGTGTGAAAGTATTTTTTTTTATAATGGAACTGACTTCAACATTTTTAATATATTGAACACTTTGAAACTTAATTATTGAGGTACCATTTGGGGTTACTCAGATCAACACATTGGCTGAAAGCTTTGTACGCATCTAAGCATAATTTTTAATGTGCTTCTATCCTACAGTGTAATCAAGGAACTTCAATAGGATATAACTGCCTAAAACACATAAATTCTTAAAGGGATAGTTTACCCAAAAATGAAAATTTTGTCATTATTTGGCGCCCTTTGACCATAGTATTTTTTTTTCCTACTATGGAAGTCAATGGCTACTGTCAACTGTTTGGTAACTGACATTCTTCAAAATTTCTTCTTATGTGTTCAGCATAAGACAGAAACTCATACATGTTTGGAAGAACTTGTGGGTGAGTAAGTAATGACAAAATTTTATTTTTTGGGTGAACTGTCCCTTTAAAGGAACTAATGGGTTTCAACTTGTTATTTCTTGATAACAGGCCTTTTTGAAACGATGCCTAGATGTTCGCTAACATTATCTACTACTGTGTCTGTGACGATATGAGGAAATGGTGCTTTAAGTACTTAAAAATTAGAACTAATAACCGAGGAATCGTGTAAGTTGACAGAGAACAGTAAAAAATGTTAGCATTAAAATAACTAGCATTAAAAAGCATCGCAGCTGTCTTATTAACACTGAGGTGCAATTAATATAAACAACACAGACAACTTGCGTAATTGCAATATACCATTATCAGGATCACGTTCAATAAACTCAGAGCAGTTAACAAAATAAAACAACAACAACAAAAATCCTACTTAGCGTTATTTACAACTGCACGTTATTGGTAGCCAAAATTTTTATTAGATTTTTTTTTTTTTTTTTTTTTTACGAGTGTAAAAGGATAAAGAAACTTAAATTAGATAACGTACCTTCTATAACAAGTCAAATTAATGATATGTGAACAGCCATGAAGATAACCAGTAGGGGGCGCGCTGTCCTTGACAATACACATGAATTGCACACTAGCCACCAGTCACCAGACACCAGTCTTCTGTGGTCATCTGACAACAGCTATTGTGTATGTGTTATGTTCTTCTAATTATTAGACAAATAAGTTGTTGTTGGTGTTGTTATAGGTGTGACATCACAAAAATAGAGCAAAACAGAGTTATCAAAACAACATGTAGTTTTTTATCTAAAAGGAGGAACTAGCAATAATGCGACAAAGTAATCCTCCAGTATTCTCATTCAACATTAAAAATAATAGTAAATTAATGTGCATTTTTCAATGATTCTTAAATTCCTTGAAAAAATAATGCATATTACTTTACTATTATTGTTAATGTTGGAGGAGAACATTAGGTTACAGCCTTGGGAATGAGAATAGGTGCCTTATTTTGAAGGTGGCCGAGTATTTTAAGTCTTTCCAAAACAGTACAGACTTCTGCAATTCCTTAATCTTCAATTTAGAGCCTTCATATCTTTAGTTAATGGCTGAAGAGGAAGTTGAACGGTAAGGACCCGGTCAAGAGTGAGAGAAGACAAGTATCTGGCCATCGGAAAAGCTAAATGGAAGAATAATTAAGAGTGGTTTTCCATATCTGACCCTTTTTTTCATAAATGCAGACACCCACCCACTGGTGCACGTATGTGAGGGACATGTGGGCCATGGTGTAAACCCATCAGCTTTGTGTTAAAAGAAGTAGACACAGACAGGGGCTTGTGGGCTGATCTCATAAAGCAGCAAACAGGCAGCCTCTAACTTTTAATCACACTTCACACCAAAGAGAGGCCACGAGTCAGAGAGGAGAGCGTTTAATCAACAGTGCACAGCAGGTGAGACACTCAGGTCACACACAGACAAGACAACGGTTTGATGTGTGAAGAGTCGACTGGTTCCAGTAATGAGGAGCATCCTCAGTGATGTCAACGCTGGGTGAGCCTTCAGGGACTGTCAGAAGCTGTGTGAAGGTAAGAAACGGGGGCTTTATGTGTGTCCATCAGTGGTCAACTTTGAACATACTTATGACAGTGTAATGTAAAAAAAAAAAAAACAGAATCTGAGGTGTCACGCCATCAAGCAAAACAAAAAAACATGGCGCTGGCCTTGCTTCAGCAAACATCTCGCTATTTTAAAAGCTTTTTTGCATTAAAATAATGCAATTAAAAAGAGAACTACAAGATAAGATGCATTAGATACGCAGACTTCCGTAGTTTGAGGTGAAAATACTTCACGTCGCTTGAAAGCCGTAGATGATGTGCAAAACTAAACGTAAGAAACTCATTTCAGATGTAACCTTTGGTTTACTTTCACAGCAAGCATCAGATTTCCCAATCTCAGAATGAAAAGAGTATATCATATAAATCAGTACACAAATTAATTCATATTAATTAATTAATATGTCCAATATTTGGTTAATGTGGTGAATTTAACCTTTTGCATTTATTAGTATTGTAGAATTTGTAACCCTTTAAATAGTGTTGAATCACTATCAAAAAGTTGCTGCCTTACATTTTTAAGTACAATCAACTTTGATGTTTAAGTAATTTCAACTTAAATCTGACTTTAAAAATGAGTTGAATCTTGTGTAACTTATAAAAAAAAGTTGAAAATTGCTGAACTTATTTTGATGAGTTAAAGCAATGTAAAAAAAAACATACGTTGTCATAACTTATGGATCATTTCATTTTTTACAGTGTAATATCTCGTTACATGAAATAATTAATGCAACCATATTTGGCCGCAATGTCATACAAAAGTGTATATAAGATTAGACTGGATTTGACTTTTTTCAAATTTGTAAATGTAAATTTCCTTGTAGACCTTCCAAATATTGAGTTTCAGTCTTTAAAAGCTTCAAAAGTGAGTGATGGATCTTGTGAGGCTGTATGGTAAATGTGGGTAATTTTGAAAGAGTGTGTGGTGTGGCATCTTGACCATTGCATCTAAATGATTTGAAGGGTAGATTAGAAAAGACGATTGCTGCAAAACACATTCAGAGTCATAAATGGCATCTCTGATGTAACTGCAGCTTGAATGGCGTACATTTCTCTATCGGTGTAAACAATGCTAAAGATATTTTATTGCTATTCCAATTAAAATTATAATGAGGTACAAAAGTCCCCAGTGGACTTTTTATGACAAAATTTGAATATAAAATGTTTCCTTGCAAATTATATTACCAGCGTAACGATGCATGAGCTCCAGTAGTTTGTGTAAAACGTGATGATCATGTTCTCCAGCTTGATTTGAGATCATCTTGAGCTTCAATGGAAACTTTCGACCATCCGTACAAAGGAGTTTCTCGTGATCAATGCCACAAATATACTTATATGAATAGAAATAAGATTTTGAAAATTTTGAAATCCTAAAACTTTACAGGTTTCAACACAGTCTCAGATTTAGGACCTCACAGAATTGACTGATACGAAATTAAAATTGATAACACTTGAATAAATTAGCAGCACTGAACATCTGCAATGCAACAATACACTTTCAAGGGGGAAAAAATATGTAAAATCTTTATACAGGCAGACTTTTACAGTTATTGTTTATGAAGACATCCGAGCCGCTCATTTAAAAACAACTGAGGGGGGGAAAAACATAAAGCATAAGAAACCATAGTCCAGGAAACAAAGATGTACAGAGAAGCAGGTGGTGAGGACAAAAAGCAACAGATAGGTTGCCAAAAAGGAGAAGTTTAAGAGTTTGTTACTGAAAAGCACCATCTAAACTTAGCGGCAGGTGCAGAAATGTGGCCTGAGGCCCCTGGGGGCCTCAAGGCCACTAACTACAGTCATCGAAAGCTGTATTTGATGCCCATTAAACAAATACTACTGACTACAAAAAAGACATTGAACAGTTTGACCATTATTTCACAGAAAAAATTAAACAATTCACCAAATTCAATTAGGGGATGGAAAAACAGGAATCACGATATGGCTTAATATAAAACTTCAGAAGGTGATGATTTAATTGTGAATGCTGCACGTTTCAAAGTAAAAACTTGACGCTTTTGCTCGTTGCAGTTCATAATCAAGGAATACCGATTCATTACGCCAAGCAATTGCTTACGATCTACTGTTAATGAATTATGACCATGTTTACATCATACCAGCAAACTCGCATTAAAGGCGCAGCTGTTCCATAAACGCCACCTACTGTCAGAGAATGACATTGCGTTTTCATTTAGTCGGTGAATCGAAAAATAAGCAAATGTGCATTCTATAAATCTACATATATCATATTATATTCTCTTGAATTTTGATATGGCCGACACACGACCAAAGAGACGACGTTCCGATGAACAAATAGCAAAGAAGACGGAAAAGGAGAAGGAACGCGCAAAGTCACGAATTCATGACTGTTTCAGGAAGCACGGAAGGGAGGTGGAGGGGACGGGATGAGGAGGAGGGAGGGTCGAGCTAGCAAGAAGTCAACAAGAAGTGACGTCACCCAACATCGCATAGAGCACCTTTAATATAAATATAACAGCCTAATTTATGATTTGACTCATCCCTTTTCTTAGTTTAAAGGCTGAAATGTGAGGTTTATCATTTTATAAAACCTTTTGTTTTTGTCAAACCTTGCATTATATAAACTTGACTTGTACAGCTTGTACTTAAGTTGTATTGCTTTACCCGTCCATATGGTATTAATTTTATTGTTACACTTTATTTTAAGATAACGTGGTTAAATTGTACTTATGCAAATAAGTACTGAGTATTATTAATTAACTACATGTACTTACGAGAGTTACGGTTACTTGTAATAATGCATAATTTACTGTTATTACTATAGAATCACTATGTCATTAAAATTACCAATTTTATTTGTGCAGGTCTTAAAAGGTTCTTTAATTTGTGTGTGATGTAATGGCAAAAAAGCAAACTTCCTTTGACTTACTACAGAATCTGAGGTGTCACACCATCAAACAAAACAAAAAACATGGCGTTGGCCAACAAACATCTCGCACAAGCTTTTTCACATTAAAATAATGATAATAAAATGAGAACTACAAGATAAAACACATCAGATATGCAGACTTTCGTAGTTTGAGGTGTAAATGCTTCACGCCGTTTGAAAGCCGTAGCTGATGTGCAAAAATATACATAACTAAAACTCATTTTTAGATGTAACTTTTGGTTTACTCTGTAGATAACCTGGATAACATAGCCATAAATTCTTACTATTTGGGGTAAGTCAATGTCACCATTGAATGGTCTGTGATAGGCGAGAGAGAGAGAGAGAGAGAGAGAGAGAGAGAGAGAGAGAGAGAGAGAGAGAGTGAGAGAGAGAGAGAGAGAGAGAGAGTGAGAGAGAGAGAGAGAGAGTGAGAGAGAGAGTGAGAGAGAGAGAGTGAGAGAGAGAGAGAGAGAGAGAGAGAGAGAGAGAGAGTGAGAGAGAGAGAGAGCGAGAGAGAGAGCGAGAGAGAGAGAGAGAGAGAGAGAAGATTTTTATGTTTATGCATGCTACACTGCAAGGCATATTTCAAGAGCTTTTCTAGTTTTTCTGACTAACTTCTATTCATTGTATACTCAACACAGGAAGAGGAAAAGTATGTGAACAATCTCTTTTGACTTTCTCTTTGTGTATGCATGTGTGTGTATGTCTGTGGCACAGCGACAAAGCAGGCAGAGTGTATATTTAGCTCCACAGCATTTGTCACAATCACCGCACCTAAACTGTTAGCATATCCTATGAGCGCATGTCCGCATTAGCAGGCTGGCAGACAACAAAAAACATCTCATAATCAGCAAGCAAAGCCCATCACAAATTAACATATCCCCAGAGGATGGTTTTCAGAATCTGTTCGACATTTTGCAAGAGAGATTTTGTCGAAACTGTTTGCGAGAAGCCAAGTTAGCAACTTATGTAAAATGCACAAGAGTTTCACGTTCCAGTAACTGGCTGAAAATAAACAGGGTGTTATTACTGGCTATAAACAGATGTCTTGGATGTCATCAGCACAGCTATAGTGATGAAACCAAAAATGAAATATCGGAAACTCAAGGTGAGGTTTTTAACTGCAACTTGATGCAAGGGAGCAGCAAAGCTGGCAATGTGGAAAGGCTCATGTGAGCGACATTCAAATTGCACCGCTAAAAACCCACCAGCCCTTCAACACATTGTCACCTAAACATCCTTTATTCTGACACATCACTAAGAAACGTTGACTGATAAAGAGAATTAGGTTAGTCTTGGAGTAGAACCACATGTCACTGTGGTTAGCATACCTCTGTTGCCCACACAATTATTTAAAAAAAAAAGGCCTGTTTGCAAACTAACACTGGTTATATGGGTGTTAGGTGCATGAATTCCATTGGCCAGTGGGAAAAAGTAATATGACTGTGCGCTAAAATTGAGTTTACAAATCAAGGGTCTAAATCTACAAGATTATGTATTCTATGTATAAACAATGTTTAGCATTCAAAATCTAACTGACAATGATGACAATCATTAAAAATAATATTTGCAAACTGAAAAGTAATGGGCAATCTTTCTGTCTATAGAGCGCTGATGTATTTTCGTAGGCTAACCTAAGAAGTTAGGTTCCCTAAAAAAAATATTTAAAAAAATAGGATTTTTCCATTGGCTTTTGGATTACTGCAGAGAATAACAGGGTTCCCGCGGAGTCTTAAAAAGTCTTAAATTCTTAACTTTAAATTTAAGGCCTTAAAACGTCTTAAAAACAGGCAGATTTTCATCCGCGGTCTTAAATTTCATTTAGTCAGGTCTTAAAAAAGATTTTACCCTTGTTCATTTCCAGAAACGCTGGCCGCAGAAAGCTATAGAGCTCGGGCGTAGACGTTATGGAATGATGCATTGTGGGTAACGGCGGCCATTTTAGAGGCAACGCAGAAGTGTTCGGAATAAAGTAATAGCGTAGCCGACCGGTCTCCACCGGTGTGGTATAGTATCCTGTAACCCTATAGTGATGGGTCCGGGCTGAGGACCCAATTAGTATCCCAGTATATGCCTGATCTAAATCTGTTCTCGCGATACGGTAAGGCAGTATCAGTGCAGTAATATCAGGTAAAGCTCATAGCACGAAAATCGGATAACGTTAGCTGTATGCTATGCTACTATCTAAGCTAACTAAAAAACACACTAACAACGAGAAATGCTTAATTTCACAATCTATAGCTTCGGTTAAATACTAGTATATGAAACGTATAATTTAAAATACATTAATGACTCGTTATAACGTAGTACAAACGTCTTCTATAATAAAGTGATTTTGTATGATTTGTAACCAGGCACTAAAGCGATTACCCATAAAACGTGCTTTGAACCAATCGGATTGCTTGGGTCCTTAGCCCGGACCCATCACTATAGGGTTACAGGATACTATACCACACCGGCACCGAGAAAGAAAGAGAAAAAGTTATGGGCCATGACAAAAAAAGTTGGCTATACCGTATACTTACAAACTTAATAATGAAGCCAAACAACGCTACTTAAAAAACAAATTAGATTATAGGCGAATCGATCCCTATGAATAAAGTCTGGAGTAGGCTAATACCAAGCCTCAGTTTCCCTGATATTTTCATACCTGGTCTGTGGAGTGAGCGCTTAGGCTACACCTCCGATCCAGAGCCGGATTTACAATTTCCTGTGCCCTCGGCAACAACATTCACACACACATTTTAATTGTTTAATAAACAAATGTTTTTTTTTTGTCACAGTCGGCTGCAAAGATGAGGTTGACGATGCTGATTGGCGATCTTCGCTGTAAGTTAAGTGAACGCGCCAGAGAGAAATGCAAATTGCATACGGATTAACTTACATAAGCAGAGAGCTGTCTGTTTTCTTTCGTTTTGAATTGTTTGTTTAAAAGTAGACACTTTTAGAAAAGTAGAACCTGTCACTGGAGGCTTACTTGCAGTTCACAAATGGATGAGTGCAAGATCTGCAGATCTACAAAGTAAACGCGGAGAAAACAATCGTTCGCACCGTGAACCAAGCATCAGTGGTGACACACACACACACACACACTTGTCAGATTCTGTGAGCTACGAAGCTTGTCTATGTGGGTTTGTTACACTTCAGGAGTTATTTATTATACGTGCAATAATCCACTGTTTTCGTCCGGTTGACGACCAGCGGCGACCCAAGCCATATAGGGAAAACTAATATGATTTATGAGGCGTTTGCCCTGTCGATCATGAGAGCGATTACAGCAGTTCACAATACAGCAATACTGAACCATTTTCCAAAAAATAACCTAAATTAATGACCAAATGATCAACGTTACCTACTGCCTACTATACGCTACTATACAGTACATCTACTTCCGTACCGTGATTCCCACAATGCATTGCGGCGTGACGCAACGATCCCGAGCTCTATTACAAAGTAGCAAAAAAGTATCGAAGTCGCTCGCCAAGAGGCAGTTCACATATTGCGTCTTTTTCGCGCTCAAGTTCATTCAAATGTAGGCGCGCGGTAAGCGCGCTTATAACTGAAGCGACGTGCTCGTTTTTTTTCCAGGCGCAGCGACATGAAAAAAGACATGAAGGATGCGAGTGCACCCAAACACTACGGGTGTTTTTCTCTTCTCCGTAAATAAATCTTGTAACAGAGCTACAGCAAGCGTTTTTCGTCGGTGGAAATCCATATAGCCAATCCATTAGCCACTAACTTTTTTTTGTTATAGTGGAGAGCGCAGGGCACGGTTGCATAGCAACGACAGACGCCACGGGAAAATCGGACCGAATTTTACTATTAATAATAAAAGATAAGCTAAAGTGTATTGTAAATGTCAGTAAATCATTTTTTATAAAAATAATGAGTCAAAAAAGATAAAGTCTGAAATATGTGAGGTTTTTATAAAAACTTTTATATATCTTTTTATAAAAAACTTTTTTGTCAACTTTATTTGAACTTGTACATGTTAGTATAACATGTTGCAAGACACTTTTAAAATCTGGCTATCATTTTTAATCGTATTATTTTAATGTTTATGTTAGTGTGTATTGATGCTAATTTTATTTGTTATTTGCTGTTTTTCGACATAAAACTTGGTGAATTGATTTTATTGTGTACTAGTATTAGTACTTTTTGAACAGGATTCTGTGATAACAGTGATAATTTTTGGCACTATAATAATTAAATGAAATGTTCATGCCATTTCATCTCTAGTTATGATCAACTATGATCAACTAAAATCAACTAATTATGTGTTTTTTACAGTAGGCCTATAATATGCAAAGTACAATTTTCTATAATTTTTTTTTATCTGATTCTGTTCTTTTCTCTGACACGCGTTGTTGGGTGTGGAAGGTTACTAATGTGATTGCTTTATCTGTAAATTAAGTTAATTCTTTTTCAATTACAGAATTCATTGAAATAAAATGAATTCTTTGATTTGAATATTTTTTTGGCAAATATGTACGATTTAGCAAAAATCATACTAATTCGTACGAGTGAGGTCGTATGAATTCGTACGAATTAGCCACCTCGTAGAATTTGTACGTTTTGCCGTGAGATCAGGTTGGAAGAACAGCGATCCAACGACTTTGGAAATCGTGCAATGTGTTTCTGGCATTAATTGTTGTACACTGCCAAAAAAAACACCAAAAACACAACATGCATGAATGTGATGACAATGACAAAGTGGTTCTGGTTCTCCATCAAATCTTAAAACCAAACTTATAAAAGCACTATTTTTTTTTTTTCTTGAAGGACTGGCATTTCCTTCTGGAAATGCAAATCTAGCCAATCATTTTCAAATCTGATGAGCTGATTAAAGTGAAGTTGAATTACTATGCACAAGCACACACGCTAATACTGGTCAGCGTAGCACCACATTGCAGGCTCAGTCTCATAGCTGTGGTTTGAGCGAGCATCCACAATTCATCCCCTCCACTGCGTTCAACAAACACACAATGTTTCATTGGCTCGTGGCTTGGCCTAACAGTCTGTTTTACCCTGTGGTAAGCGTACACGCACCTCGCTGGCACGCTCTGAACCCAGATTCCAAGCTCATAAAAAGGCAGAGCAGATGAAAGAAAGGGATGAACAGGATGTGGTTAGCCTACATGAAAACACACACTCTGTTAACTTGGAGAAAGGTTCTGAGGAGAGAAAAAAGAAACCACAGTGAGCGTGGGGTTAGCTGTACAAAACACAAGGTGCGCAAGACTGCGCATACTCTCATGCTACTGTTGAGATTTTAATGATATGCATTCTGTGGACCCCAAATTATTTAAACAGTTAAGCTACTTTTAAAAAGGTGTGAATTTTGCATTTCATATAGCAGGGTTAATATAGTTAACTCAATACATAAAACTGTAAAAAGCTGAAATAAAATGTAAAAAAATAAATTAAAATAAAAATACTTGCAAAGGCAACATTTCTCATTTCATGTAGTTTAACTTTAAATAAAAATTAATAAAAGCTATATATAAATCTAATAAAAATGAAAATAAATTAATGGAAAACAAATCTCAATTATACTTAAATGTTTTAATTTAAACTACTCAAAAAATGTGTTAGGTCTTAAGTTATTAAATAATTAATTCACTAATTAAAGTTCACATTTTGGGGTTTCTGTTTTGAAAAATAATAATAAACAAAAATAAATTATAGAAAAACTAATAATACAATCATCCAAGATTGAGATTTGTGACTTAATACATCCACAAAGCATGAAAAAGGTATTTTGTTTGCACATGACACTTGCTTTGATATTGAGTTATCGATTGCAATGAGATTTAGACATTTGTAAATGTGACTACAAGTGGGATTTAGAAAACTAATAGGAGACCCATATGATTAAGTGGAGGGAAATTATGTTTTATCTGACCTTTTGTCTGGAAAGGAAGCTACATTTGCCACATATAAGTGTCTGCATAGAGACAATACAATGTGTCAATGACATCAGAGGGGAAGTAGGTCTGTACAGTTGTGAGCATAGCGTTTAGTCTCTCTAGATCTCTCTGTTTCTCACAATAATTCATTCTTCCACTGGTTACCCACAAAATGATGGCCCATCAGACTGTGCGGGGGTTCTTTGAACCCAGTGTGAAGTCTCAGGTTCCCACCATGTCTGAATCACCCCAGTGGTCGCACTCATGTCCTGGATGCTGCACACACCCCCAACACTTCGTAGTCACTTCATTATCAGGCTGTTGCTTTTAGCATTGCTCAAGCATTTTTGAACTGTCAATGGTATTGGAAATTGCTAATAGGTAGAGAGCTGAAACAAAGTCCTTGACAAAGATTTTGCTAACCGTATCAGTAATAATCTGCAACAATTGTTAATACTTGAATTTTAAGTTAGCAAGATGACTAGCGCAACTACAACAACAACAACAGTTGCCACAAGGGGATTTTTTTGTCTCATTACCTCATCTACAGCTCAAGTGACAGGAACATTACAGAGTTGTAGTTGCAGCTGTGTGGCACCTGTAACCAAACTGTTCTCTAGCAGGTAAAGGTCAAGAATTTCAACAGAAATTGCTTTGCGATGACACTCATAACCTCTTGCAGATCTGACTGTAATCTGACACACAAATGAACCAACAAGACCACCTGCAAAGTAAATAACTCTGCTCTTTCATCATAGGTAAAGCTCCTGTTGACAGCATGACTGAGAAGTGGGGCTGACATCTAACTAACTCCAGACACCACACACCGAGAGAGAGCAGGTGCATCTTGCGTGAAACCAATCAGAAGAGTCTTACCCTGTGAAAATGGAGTCCGCATTCTCACGGATGAGATGGGAAACTGATGGAGAGGCCGAAGAGATCTCCTTGAGAGGTCTGGGATTGCGTCGCAAACGGGAGTTCATACCCGAGGACAGGAAAGATGCGACTTACTGGGAGAAACGCCGCAAGAACAACGAAGCAGCGAAGCGCTCGCGAGAGAAACGAAGGGTCAATGACTACGTATTGGAGACTCGTTTGGTTTCATTGAGCGAGGAAAATGCTCGTCTACGATCTGAGCTGCTGGCTCTAAAGCTTCGGTACGGTTTGCTCAACTCTGGAGCCACCTATTCCTCGTCTCAAAGAGCTCTATCTCATCTTCACTCTTTGGCCCCGCAACCTCTGGTTTCTTGCCCAGACAAAGATCTCTACTGGGGTAGAAGGCAAGACAGAGAGGCTTCCAATCTATCGGGGAACCAACAAGCGCCCGTCTGTCTGGGTACCCACCCCGGGTCGGCATTCCTTCCCACGCAGCCTATGGCCATACGAAGAAATCACCCATACCTCCTAGACTTCCCCACCCTCCATTCCCCTAGAGCCGCACCTTTACTCTTTCCACCACACCTCGCCCCAGCAACAGCACCTTGGGCAGGTCGGCCCCTGTTCCAACCAGGGAGTCAGAGGATCTTGTCGGACGACGAGGGTGAGCAGCAAGTGCCGGCGGATTCCAGCACTGCCCTTCCCCATAAACTAAGACTGAAGTCTCGAAACTCACAGCGCAAAGACAATAGAGCTAAATCCGCATCTCCTATTCCAGCATACATGTCAGATTGAAATCAAACTCTAGGCTGAAATGGCTCAGCAGTTATGAATCATCCTACACATTTGTGATAAACAAACTTGCCTGTGTTCCAGTAAGTTTGTTGTAAACCATTTGATAAAAAAATACTTCTTTGATCAAAAGGTCACACATACAGATTTAGTTTCCGAAATGTATTTTGAAGAGTCAATATTTCCATCATTGAGGTGGAAAGAGGCAAACTTGAATTGGGATAATGACACAATTTTTTTTTTTTTTTTTTGGTCCTTGAAATGTTCAACATCTTTTTTACCTTTAGTAAGACAGAAAAGTAGAGAAGAGAAGGAGAATGGGATCAGGATTTGACCTAGGTCAGACTCAAACAGGAGTCCTTTTGAGCCTACAGCTCTGATGTCAAAGTGACGTTTTCGCATTTGGTATATTTTTTAAGTGACTTACATTGCATTCAAATTATGCATTTTATCATTTCATGCATTCCCTGGGAATCGCACCCATCGACTTTGCATTGCTAGTGCATTATATTACTGTTTATTGTTGAGGCCCTTAAAGCAGCACTTAAAAAATTGGTCATCTGTGACCAAAACAATTGTTTGCTTGCTACTCAAATTTAAAGCTGTCGTCACACAATATGTAGCCTGTATTTTTGTTAAACATACATATATTTTTTTAACATGTTATGAGTTCTTTTTGATGTTTAAAGGGGACCTATTATGCCCATTTTTATTAGATGAAATATAAGTCTCAGTTGTCCCCATGCAAGATGTGTCTGTAAAGTTTCAGCTCAAAATACCCCACAGATCTTTGATGATGCTGTAACTCTTTTGTTCAATTTATAGAATATAATTTCAGACTAATGCATGATCAATGTCATCTTTAAGAGACAAATGTCTCAATTATGGACTGACTGACCAACTTCCACATCTCAGACATTTTTTTTTTCTGTGAACTTTGGGCAAAATGTCTTCTTAGTCCATACTTTTAAAATTGGTTTCTTCCTGCCTCCACATACCTCCAGTTTGTACAGTTTGACAAAAGTGTGCCTATTAACTGCATTAGCAATGTTAGCAACAACAGTGAATGACAAACCGTTAGCTGTGATGCTAATTAGCAACGAGGATATCTAAAACCTTGTGGCATTGACTGACCAATAATGATTTGCCTTTAACATCGGGTCTTTGATCTTTTTTCACAATCATAACGGATTACTACAGGCAAAATATACAAGGGATCCAAAAAAAACATTAAAAAAATTCTTGACATTTGCATTCCTGCATGTAGCATATACAGTTTATATCCACAATTTACATTCAAGGTGCACTGTTTGTCAGTATAATAATTTATCATTGAACCTGTGCTTGTGATGTGATGTGTGCTAAACTGAGGTATAGTTAAAATATTTGTAACACATTTTTACAAAGATTCATTTATATTTTATACAACATTTTGTCATGTTGCATTAAGCTGTATGATCTTCCCTTTTTTACAATAAAGTGCAAATGAAAATCTCAGCTTTTTGACCATTTATTATAAGCATCATAACACAGTTAAGTCATGCCACAGAACAGAGAATAAATTATTATAATACACAGCGAGAAGGACATTCTCATAATTTTTTTCCTCATCCTCTTACCGCTGCGCGAGTTGTGCTCCTTGCATCTGGTGACGGGCAGAAGGACTCGACATGGGGGGGCTGCTGCGGTTTATGAGTGTGAAAGGGGGTCTGCAAACTAAGTTTCAGTGGCACGTAAGGGTGGGAAATGTGGAGAGGGGGGTTTCTCAGCATTAATGAGTCAACTTTAATGATCAATAGTGATGTCTACAGAATATACACCGCAAACACAGTGCACAAGGTGAGGAGAGTGAGCAACAAGTTACCACTAAAGCAAGCTAGTGATTCAGTGACTTGCATAATAAGCCTGACACAAAGTTATCTTACATAACTATTACTTTTTTAGTTTTTAAAACTGGATTAGCATACATTTCGCTCTGTCTTCACAGTTAAAAGTTCTTAATTTGTTCTTTTTTTCTGCTGTAACCACCTGAGAGATGAAGGGTGAGAAGTATAATGAAGAAATAGGAAGTTAAAAGTATATTGTCTTTGTCTTTTACATCTGTAAACCACATCCTCTAACTTAGTGAAAATTAACTCTGTGTTGCAAGAGTAGCCTACAAGATCTAGTTGTTTTTGTGTTTTTATCTTTGTTGATTTTAGACAGATCTTTAGTAGCATACCTCCTACAAATGGTGCTAGCATAAGCTACAAGCTAGACTCGCTAATCTTAACAAATTACATGGGACAGCTTTATAGTTTTGGATTTTGACCAGATCTACTCTATCATCTCTTTTCTGTCATTCACCAAAGACATAAAACAGTGTCATTGTCATATTTTATCCACTTCAATTTGAGTCACATAACCACACTCTTTGTGCAATGACATCATAGGTCAGCAAATGCAAATGTATTGCATATGAATATTCCAGACACAACTACTAGACATTTTGTAGGCATGATAATGATTCAGTGATTCCATAACAAATACATCAATCGCAAATGTGCAGGACACTCAATGTATATAAAAAACTGATCCACAATGGAAGACATTATCTGTTTTTGTACAGGGTGCTAATCTCTATAAATGCATATTAATATTGCATTGACAGATCTTGCATCTTTGGTGTGAAAGTGAAACATGACACTTCTCTTTTTTCAATTTATTCATAGACTGTCAGTACAAAATTCCTGGCCACGCACAACTAAATCTACGACATCATCAAGACATCAGATCACTTTCGTTTTGTATTACGATTACATTTATGTACTTAAGATATAAAATAAAAGGGGCTGTCGTGTGAGAATCACAACCAGTGTGATATTGCTTAAATTTATGTCACTAATTTAGAGGCGAGGTCAAATGGTCATACCCCACTTTAAACATTTTACTTATGTTTTCAATGTTTTTTTATTATATTATTATTTGCCTTTATGTCTGTGCTTTTTAAATCCTGCAGTAAACAACTCTGTTTTGTGTAGTTTCGTTTTAGAAAGCAGATGGTCCAGTAGAAAAGTGTCATGAAAAGAAAATAACTGACATTTTCTTGTGCACACATGAGATGACAATACCAGATGCTTATTTACGGCCAACAATTGCTCACTTGTCATGTCATTTCATTCAAAGTTTGTAGGACCGAATTGAAGTATGCTGACAAGCGGCTGTCCTTACTGAAACTTTTTAGGCAAAAATAGTCACTTTTTAGAGAATCAGGGCTGGTGGTTTGTAAGCTGGTTATTACCGATGTAAACCTGAAGACAAATAATGTTAAATTGACATTATTCGGCCTAATAGCACGGCTATTCCCCTCTGATTGGGTTATATTGTCCTGGTTTTAAAAATAAAAGCATTAAACTTTAGTTTAGCCTATATCAGTTTTATCTAAATATTTATTTTGAACCTCCTTTTCGCATCTGAAAAAAATATTAAAAAGTTGAGAACCTTTAAAGAAGCTCTGTCCTTTGAGATATATTTATTAGATTACATAAAGTAGTCAAAAAACCTAGATTGATTTATAGCCTTGCTTGTAATATAGACATGAAGAATCAGAAAAAGAAGAAATTCCAACACAGGGATTTAGATACATGCTTTTATAAACAGCATATTTGTTATTAGTACAATATAAGAACAATATTCTTAACATATTTAAGAATAAAAACATCTAGAACATAAAAATGTTGTGGATCCCCATTTATTTTACATTAAAATAAAACTGTAAAATGATTTTTTTTTTTACAAAAAATATCAAAAAAGCTTTGTTTAATTAGTTTTACAGTAGTTGATGAGAAATTATGGCAGTTTTGCAATGTACATACAATGCTGCTTAAAATAAGACAGGGCGTATTGATCTGTTCAAACAGATCTGATAATCTAATTATTTTAAGCTTAGATTGACCAGTAGAAGGCAATAAAGGTTGAGCCTGATACCCTGTGTTCTTTAAACTGACATAATTTAACATTAGGGGGCAGCAGAAGAGCTTTGTAAAGTGGCTTCCTGTTTCATTTTAAGCGGCAGAACTTGAGCAGGGAAAATTTTGTGTCCAACGCCTCAAAAATACCATTCATAAACAGACAATATAAGCATAAGAACTCCATGATGGATCAAAGGATCAGTGACTTGTACAGAAAAAGCTATCTTTGATTGTATTGTTTCTCACTTTGTACTCATGCAAAATAACATGAAACAATTGATGAGATTGACATTCCCTTTTACACACTTTACATAGAAGAGGCATAAAGACATTTTTTATCGTCACCACCAGTAATAAAATGCTCAGATTTCTTTTAAAGAGTTTCACACATCATCTTTGATTAATTTAAGAACATGTTATATTGAATAAAAGTATTTCACATTAATTTGACAATTAAAACAGGGCACCAAAATGTACACACAAAACATCAATATATACAATAAGATACAAAATGTCTTCAACCCAGTGTAGATACTGAGGCTATTGGTGTTTAGCTGATAAATACGTAATGCTTTATAAATACAATGTGCTTTTTATTTTGTAACTACAGTACCTTTGTATGTGCGTGTGTGCGCGTTTAACTTTATGCGGGCATGACTCAGAAGTAGGTGGCAGTGTAATATAGAAGCAGTCGTTATCAGGCCTCATTATCCAGAGCAAATAAAATCAACTAAGATTTATTTAAACCGTTTTAATTCTTTAAACAGTCTTCTAGCAACCAAGTGGTTAACAGGTTGAGATTTGAAGCTATTCCAACAACAAATCCTTGTTTCATTGGCAGTGTGAAATATATGCCCATGCCTATAGACCATTGGACACTTAAATTCAATTGCTTAGGCAAAATGCAATAATGTACCTTTTTTTTTTTTTTTTACTTTGAAGGGACTTGGCAATTTCTTGGCAAGCAGAAAGCACCCATTTAATAAGCATTGACTATTACTAAATTAAAAATATTTCTAAATCCCACAATAACCTCCAAATATTAAGAGCACACTTGAACTCTCTTTTCATTGTAATAGTCATTACACATTACTACAAGCTTGGCCTTCTCACATGAAAAAAGTTCAAAATGAGTCCCTAATGCCAGCCAACCCCACACAGATGCAATTCATCATAAATGTCTTAATAATTGTGTAAAATGTCCCAAAACCCCAAAATTAATGTTAGATTATAATTAACTGCTGATTTAAAGTACCTCTCAGTAACTACATTACTCCCATTAAAACCCTCTGTGTCTTAAAATCTGGACCTATAGCTATACGCAGGACTGGTATTAGAAATATATTCCAGTTTGAAATAACAATAATATGCGCTTTACCCCTTCAAACTGTCCAATTTATATCATCTTCATGTTAAACTTTCGTGCTCCTCCTTGACCCCCACTGGCAGCCGGACCATCTACCTTTCTGAATGAATACTCTACTGAGAAATTGTTCTTGTGTTGACCTCGTCCTCGGCTCCACACAAACAAGAGAATGAAACAGAAAAGCACAACACCCAAAAACATAATACAACCCATCGCTGTGGACACCAGGATGGTCTTAAGATCCAATGTGAACTTCAGGAAGACACGCGTGTCATTTAAGTTAGTGTCATTAAGATCACCCACATAGTAGGTGCGATTCGCTGCCAGAGCACCATCCAGTGGCAATCCACTGACTGTCAGGGTGGCAAAGTAGGTATCGTTGCCACCAGCATTGCTTGCTATGCAGATGTAAGTGCCGCTGTCTGTTACCTGGGCGTAACGGATCTCCAACGTACCTTCAGGCAGGACAATGATTCTCCCAGTACTCTTGGTGGTGATACGTCGGCGCTGAGGTGAAATCCAAAAGATGACCGGAGTTGGGTCTCCATCTGCTCTACATACAAACGACACTACCTGGCCTTCACGTGCCGTCATCTGTTGCAGCTTGCGGTTACGAATTTTGGGCCGCTGACAGGTGAAATGGTCAAAGAGCGCAGAGTCCGAAAAGGTACTAAGTGCTTTTCCTCGCACTTCCAAGGGTGTGGCGCAAATGGGCGACTTTCCGTTGAAGTTGAGGGTCTTACGGCGCTGCAGGATCCACAGTAGCCGGCAGTCACAGGACAAAGGGTTCCCATCTACACGTAACGTCTCCAGCGTATTGACCGAGTGGAAGGATCCCTCCTCCAAGGTCACCAACCCATTGTTCGACAAGTTGAGCAACCGTATCTGTTGCAGGCCTCCAAGACCATAGGGCTGCACTG
The DNA here is from genome assembly GCF_963993115.1 of Abramis brama. Classification (NCBI taxonomy): domain Eukaryota; kingdom Metazoa; phylum Chordata; class Actinopteri; order Cypriniformes; family Leuciscidae; genus Abramis; species Abramis brama. The sequence continues at coordinate 19,822,937 of NC_139968.1, read as the reverse complement.
ATATCAAGTTGGTACCAACTAGGTGCAGTTCTTTCAAGCGGACAAGGTCCCTCAAGGCCCAGGACTCAAGAACCGAGATGGGGTTGTAAGACAGATTGAGGCTAGCCAAGTGAATCAGGTTGCGAAGAGCACCCGTAGGCACAGTGGAAATGTTGGTATTGGTAATTGAGAGCCAAGACAGGTTGAGACCTTGGAAGCTGTGCGGAGAGATGTACTCAAGGAAGGGCCAATGGTCAATCTCAAGAGCCCGCAGTCCACCCAGTTTGCGAAAGTTCTGCTCTTCCAACGAAGAGATACTGAGGTAGCGTAATCGAAGAGTCACCAAGCCTCGAAGGTAGGAAAGAGACTGTCCAGTTATAGAAGTCAGATTGCACCTCTCGATGGTTAGCTCCCGGAGTCCCACCAATCCCAGGAAAGCCTTGTTTGAAATGTACACCAGGTCATTATCACCAACTTCCAAATTGCGGAGGTTCCTCAAGTCCTGGAAGGTGAAGTCTAACAGGATGACCAGTTTATTCCCACTTAGGTCCAGAGTGGTGAGGTTGGTGAGACGTGAAAAGGCACCCATGGGCACGAGTTTAAGCTGGTTGGCTCGCAGACGCAACACTCTTAGATTAAGCAAGCTGGAGAAGGCATTAGGCTCCAATACGCTGATGAGATTCTCACTCAAGTCTAGCTCCTCAAGTCTTGAGAGAGTCGCCAATTCATTGTACTCCACCCAGCGTAAACTGTTGCAGCTTAGATCCAGGAGCCGTGTGTCAGCCGGGATGCCCCCAGGAATAGATCCCAGGCGCTTGTTCTGGCACATTACAGCTCTCTGATGAGAGATGCAGTCACAGCGCTGTGGGCAGCTCTGACCATGTGTTATGGATGCAGCGGTTAGGAGCACAAGCAGCCCCGGTAAGCTCAGGCATGGACAACCCGCCATGCCCCTTCCCTACCTTACAGGGGCTGAATCACTGCACCTCACACCTAGAGACAAGAACACAAAAAACAGGTATTGATGAATCATGATTTTTGCAACTCTCAACTATAACCAATTCTGAGGTAGCGTAAAAAAAGCCTACCCATTTCTCACCAACATTTATGTACGAGCATGTATAACTACAGGGTATATACAGGAATCATGGAGTTAAATTTAAAAATGTTTTAAAAAAAATGTAAGACTCTTTCAAGTTTCCATTCATTTTAAGACCTCATCACCACTTCAAGTTTTAACCGGTTACATCGGCGACACTTTAACTTACATTACATATATTGATTGTAAGATAGCACAACTAAACAGTCTTAGTTTGTGATAATTCCTTATCAATGCAACATAATTCAGAAGGGTGGGAACAAAGCAAAAGAGAATTAATTGACAAATTAGTACAATTCTTTGGACAAATATACATAATGAAAAGATGATACAAAATTTAAAGGTGCACTGTGTAATTTTTAGCGGCATCTAGTGGTGAGGCTGCGAACTGCAACCAACAGAAGTTAGGGTGGCCGACAGGAAAAGATGAGGTTTCTTTACAAAGATAAATTAAGAAATTAGGTTTACTTAATTATTCAGTAAAATATTACTGTTACTTGTTCATCATTGTGTCAGTGTTTTATTTGCTGACTTTAGCTAGCTTCTTCTTTTAGCTTCTTTTGCACAAAGAACAACATCGTGACGAAACGCGTTTTGTCCGTTCAGGGCCACTGTAGAAACATGTCGGCGCATTTTAATGTAAGGGGACTCACGGTGTAGATAGAAATGGCTCATTCTAAGGTAATAAAAACATAACAGTTCATTAATAAGTAAGGTCTTTATACACCACTCAAGATATAGTTATTTATATGATATTGCATTTCTGTCAACAGATCCTCCTAAATTTTACACAATGCATAAGACCCCGCGGACATCCTGAACTATATCTAAAGTTGTTTTAAAAAACATGGGCCATAAAAAAGTTGTGCTGGATGCAACACATTTTCAGATTTCAATTTCTTGCAGTAAAGTTAGTGTTTTACAAGCAGTAAAACTGCCATTTTAATGAATTTAATCTCCAAACAAAACACAAATAAGGCTCAGCACTACTTTGTGTACCTAACTGGGATATTTCTGCTTTTCTATAACCACCACCTACTGTCAGGAAGTGAATTTGCATTTCCATTCTCCCCATCTAACATTGTGTTTGCATATTTCTGAACAGACAAGTTGGATGATGATATTGCACCAAATTTTATGGCCAACTTTGTCTTGGTGAGAACAGGTCTTTAAACTGTAAGCCACTGAAACATCAAGTGGTTAAGTTTAAATGCAATGTGAAACAGAAACTTGATAGTTTCTTGACTAAACTTGCCTAAAAATAACAACAAATACGTCATGAGCACTTTACAAATGAACATTCAAAAATCTCAGATGGCTTAACCACCTCTTAAGATCATGACTTATTTTTTCATCTTTATAAGCCAAGAAATAAATGTACTCTAACAATCTTTGAGCTAGGAATGGCTTCAAAGTCACTATGATTATGCCAATTTCTGTTAGTTGGCATTTCAATAAAAATACATAAAAGATAAATATTTTAATGTCAACTTGGTAATGTCAATAGAAGACATCCCAGTCAGTGCATTTTTAATCAAATCTTGAACATTTAGGCCCACACTGGTGCTAAAGCTTAACATGAGACTCACCTTGGGTTCAGAAGTTTATTAGTCCAATCTCTGAGTACCAGGATATTATTGAACATTTAACAGTGGTATTTCAAGATGTTCCCCTGCACAACTCTTCTTCTCCCTCCCCCCATCATCTCTGGTAACCCAAACACATGAACAGCCCCTGGTTCAAACCCATATCAGTTGACACTAAGAAGCTGTCCAATCAGCATAGACAACTGCTTCAAACAAACAACAGTGACGTGAGTGAGGTGAATAGAAAACTAGACCTGACTATGACTCAGGTGTCATGGGTCATTATGTCAGAAAATCATGAATACTAATATTATAGGCAACGATTAACACCCTGCCACTTTTCTTTCCACCCCGTCTCTCCCCCTCAGAGATGTCAACAAACCATATTTCAACAGCTTATTAAATTTAATTGTCTTCAGGAAAGTGCTCCCATATGAATTTATATGTCATGCTGACGTGCAATAACTCCAGATTGCTGGAAGAGAGGTGCTCTAACTATATGATTGCATAGTTTTAAAACATACATTTAAAATGATATTGCCCCCTGAAAGGATCTTTTCAATTAAAATTAAAATTAAAATTAATAATTTACATTTACACATTTACTCTCATGTCATTCCAAACCTGTATGACTTTATTTTCTTCTGGAGAACACAAAAGATGATATTTTTGAAGAAAGTTTCTTGTCCATACAATTAACATTAATAGAGCCCAAAACCAACATTGGACCCCATTGACTTTCATTGTATGGACAAAAAACACTTTTTCAAAATATATTTTGTTTCACAGATGTCAGTCATACAGGTTTAGAATGACATGAGAGTGAGTAAAAATGAATCTGTAGCGATTTTGAAATACATTTTAGTTCCAATTTTAGCTTCATCTGCAATGGAATGTAAATGGATCTGGCCTCGACCTGATATTGTCAGGAGTAAATGAGAGACATTGCTACCTCTTTGCTCTGTTGTTCACCTCAGCAAGGTAGCATGTCACCTGAGAATTACATAACAGCTGTTAGTCGATACGTGAAGGGCAAATCAAGCAATTAGTGTTTTTGCCCATAACAGCTGTTGAGAGGCTGGTTAATACATAAAATATTGATACAAGAGAACGTCAATAATCTAAAATAGGTGCCAAAAAAAGTACTTGGACATTCTAATCACACGTACAAATGTCTAAATTGCATTAAAAACTAAATATCTCACCAACTGGTGATTTTAAGTGTGTAGTCAATCACATTAACCATGTTCTGTTCACATTTGAAAACCACAAATACCCCAATTTTTGTCATTTAAAACCTAACAAATTAAAAATTTTGGGGAGTGCTTTGGTTGAAAAGTGTGTTATATTTCTTTAAAATAAATGGCAATTAGTGTAATTGTTAAATAAATAAAAAAACGATAAAAATTTTTTTTTCGTTAATTGAAATAAAGCTGAAATAAAATATAAATATTATACAAGAAACTATTAAAATGAAAACTGATAAAATAAAACAAAAGCTATTAAAAATACTATAATAGTAAATAAATTAGTTAAGTGTACTTTTGGGGCACTTTTTTGTCTTTCGTCTCTTTATGCAACCTAAAGAATCCTTAAATTAACGCATCCTGTGGAACCATACTATTTAGAGCAAGACGAAGTGAAAAGGAAATGAAAAACATTCTAAATTTTTGAAGGAGTACTTGTTTTGAGTAGGAAAACCATGTAACTAGGTGGTGCTTGATGTTCCTGTCGAATTCAGGATATAAACAAGACCAGGTTTAATGATGAGAAAGAAAAAATAGCAGAATAAGCGCAGGCTGAAATCGCACAAACATCAGAGAGAAAAGTCTATCTGGGATTGGGGGAAAAACACAATTAAACAGATGATACGGACCGGGAGCAATTAAGGCAACCTAGTACCTTAATTAGAGAGAAAGCACATAAAAAGGAATAATGAACGCACACACTGGAAGGGGAAAAAAACTCTAGGGCAGGTGCGAGAACTCATGGAGCGGCCGTAAGCTTAAGGGAAGTGTGTGGAGGCGTCAACTTTCCCATATTTCACCACTGGATCTGCACTAGTTTAGTGCTGCTGATGGCACTCTTCAACTCACATCGATTTCAAATGCTGCCCACACATCTCTTTACATAACCGTACATATCCTCCTCATTCTGTCTCTCGCTGCTCCGCAAGCCCATCTATCATCTGCAGCTCGGGGAAACCTTACAGTGGCCAGTGAGGAGACAGTCAGTCGGGATGAAGCGGAGCGAGGATGAGGAAGGGGCAAATGACAGATGCTCAGGGTGAATGTGGACTCCCTGGAGGGGCCGTCTCAAGGGGAAGACGTACTCCAAAGAGGCAACGGTACCCTTGGCCAAACAAAAGCTGACAAGGGCATCAGTGTGTTAGCTGGAGAACAGGAGCCAACTGAGACCAGGGATGTTAGTGGATTCAGCAGACATTTGGGAGTTCAAGGAGATGACAAACAAGGAGCAGAGACTGCGAAATGCTGAAAGAGCAAAAAGCAAACAATTACGGCTTTAATAATTTTGAGCACAAAATGATTCGTCATTACAAACCTGAACAACTTTCGTTCTTCTGTGGAACACAGAAGATGATATTTTGAAAAATGTTTTTTTTGTTCATACAATGAAAGTCAATGGGGTCCAAATGTTGTTGTTATTTTGGACCCCATTGACTTGCATTGACTTACTTTTATGTTCCACAGAAGAAATAGCCATACAGGATTGGAAAGACAAGAGCATTAGTAAATTATATAAAGATACAGATCAGAAAGTAATCGAAAATTTAACAGCAGTTGAAAATGAAAGACTTTATGGGTCACGTTTCAACACGGCCCTGGAAAATCCCGATCCCGACACTGGAAAAAGTCAGTCCCACCCAAAAATCGCAACTCAGTTGAAGCTGATGTTTGGAAAGCTTGTTTATACCAAACTTACGCTCTAAAACTACAAATAGTTTAGTTGTAAATAAAACCGAAATCACGATATGACCAGAGGTGGACAGTAACAAAGTACATTTACTTGAGTACTATACTTAAGTACACTTTTTGAGTATCTGTACTTTACTTGAGTATTATTTTTTCTGGAAACTTTTTACTTTAACTTCACTACATTTGAAAGATAAATATCATACTTTTTATACTTGAAAATAAAAAAGTCGGGTTGACGTCAGAACCCGACTGATGTTGGTTTCTGACGTCAACCCGATTTTCATTTTCAACCACAATACAACGTCTGTCCAACGTTGGAGATCAATGTCAATCTGATATTGGATTCTGACATAAACCTGATTTTCATTTTCAACGTTGGGTTTGTTTTTCTAAATGCGAATTTTGTCACTTTTTTGGAGCACCCTTGCTTATAGATAACAGTAAAGCTAACATATTCATACTAAAAGCCAAAAAACTTTAAATAGGGCAATATTTGAGGGAACAGCCATTTGGGTGTCCGAAACCATTGTGGACGTTATTGAGTGCACTTATTCAATCTCACATTCAATCCCACTACTGGAACTGTGTTCTATAAATAAATTTGATATTGATATGAGGTTAGGTATGCAGGCATAGATTCAGAGGCATACGGTAGCCTACTTACATACAACAATGCAACAAAACAATGCATTGACATTTACTTTTTACTTTTGATACTTAAGTACTTTTAAAATCGAGTACTTCTGTACTTTTACTTAAGTAAAAATAGGTCTTTACAACTTTTACTTGTAACGGAGTAATATTTGACCAGTAGTATCTATACTTTCACTGAAGAAAAGGAAGTTGTGTACTTCGTCCACCTCTGGATATGACTGGCTGTTGTTTAAATAAATAAATATATGCACTGTATGTTTCAGTTTTAAAGCAAGAATATGAACATGAATAAAATCATATCACCTTTAACAAAGGAAGGTTAAAAGCATTCATGAAACTTCACCTGATCTGGTTCATGAACAGACATGCTAATCAGCTAAAAGCTAATGAGCGATGACAAGCTATTGTAGAAGCAGCGCAGAACAATCACACACAACTCTTGAGGGGGATAGAATATCAATTGTGTTTCAGGGAAGAAAGACAATGGTTCACCGCAAACTGGGAACATGACTTGTTTAACATGCATATTTAATACAGGTGAGAATAGAAAGGCCACAATGCTACTATTGATTGGCATTGCTCAGTTTCCTGATGGGATGAATTATTTAGATTATCATGGTCTATGAACATGACCTACCAGAACAAAGACACTGACCACGGCTCCTTGATGGACCTCCTCCAACAAGAATAGTGATGTAAAGACTCGAACATTCGCTCTTTTATTGGCTCACAATCCTGTGAATAAATTGATGCTCTACCTGACAACTGCTTGGCAAGGCGCTTAATGCTGGTTTTATCTTGGCTCATTGAAGTCGGGTTAGATGACCTGATCCTTGGCTCCAGCTAAGATGTAGGAGCTGGATAATTAGGTTAAAAAATTGGATTGGTACTGACTAAATGTGGGAATCAAGACAGCAGAACGTAAACGGACAACCATTGCTGGCATCATCTTCATATAGTGTTGTTTTCAGTAATCAAACATTCTGAAAGTGTTTGAGTAAATATGTGACCCTGGACCAGTCACAATTGACTGGTTTTTAAATTGAGATTTATACATCACATGAAAGCTGAATAAATAAGATTTCCATTGATGAATGGTTTGTTAGGATAGGACAATATTTGGCCGAGATACACCCAATTGAAAATCTGGAATCTGAGGGTGCGAAACATTGAGAAAATCTCCTTTAAAGTTGTCCATTTATGTTCGCGATTCTGCTGCATTCACTCACAAAAATAAATGTTTTATATATTTACGATAGGAAATTTACAAAATATCTTCATGGAACATGATCTTTAATTAATATCCCAATGATTTTTGCCATAAAAGAAAAATCGATAATTTTGACCCATACAATGTATTGTTGGCTATTGCTACAAATATACCCGTGCGACTTGTGACTGGTTTTGTGATCCAGGGTCACATATGTGACGAAGGCCAAAAGGTCTTGACCTTGAGAGAATATACAGTTCTCGATTAAGATAAGAGCCATTTGGTTTCATTACCAGATGAACAAACGCTATTTACATCCACTTTCCATTGGCATATTCTCGCACAGTTTCTCCACAGGATGTTGATAATGACATTGAAAACAATGGCTGTTGGCCAAAAAGTCACACATATGTGGAAAATGGAGAGAAACCAATGATGCAAGTCTTGCCATTTTCACAGTTTTGTCTGACTCACAGCCTTCAGGCCATCTGATTCATTTACACCATTATAATGGAAAGTCTTCAATATACACCAGTATTAAAGCACAACTTTGAGTTACAATCTAATGATTTTGTCATTAAAGGTCTATTTGCCTTTACTGAACAGTGATCACATGAGCCTTTATCACAAACTGAAAGCATATTTATTTTGGCACTCATATTAAAATGTTAGGCCATTCACACTTTGCATAAGCATGTTAGCATTTTTTAAGTATAATATTTAGTTCTGGTCCTTGAATTTGATTAACCGTGCGATGAGCAAATATTGTTGATATTCACTCCAACAGCACTGGATTAGCAGGCAAATTACGTCGCTAATATAGATGGTGGCGACAAGTGATTTGTCTTTATGAACAAGTCAATGACTTATTTACCATTGATTTGTTAAAAAACTAATTCATTTAAAAATTAAATAAGATTGTTTATTATTAGTAAGTCACTGAATCATTCACTAAAACCCATTTGTTAAAAAAAAAACACCACAGAACGTTCCCATATGGTTCATATTTTGTTATTTTTTGGGAACCAAATAAGAACTAACCTTCCTAGAACATTGCAGTGAGTTTTTGTGTGTGTGTGTGTGTGTGTGTGTGTGCAATAACTTAAAGATACTCTACACAGAATCTTCTCTAAAGATTAGTTTTCTTCTTTTTTTTTTATAACCATAAAATATTCTTTCCAGAACGTTGCAGGGAGGTTTTTTTGAATAACCCAAGGAGAACCAATACAGAATGTTCACTACTGGTTGTTTTTAGCTTATATTTTTGCAAACCTAAAAAGAATATTCTATTTCCGTGAAAAAAACTTTCCTGGCCAACCAAAAAGGAATCTTAAAAATGCATTTTTTGAAACGTTCCGGGAAACAAAAACTAACAATCTCAGAATTTTCTGGGAACCAAATATTGTTAGCTGGGTGTCTTTATGAGTGAGTCAGTGAATCATTTACTATAACCAATCATTTAAAACACTGATTCATTGAGGCCAGTAAACAAGAGGCTGTCTTTGATATTGAGTAATTGAATCATTCAGTGTGTCATTCAAAAACACATTTGCATTCATTTAATTCAGGAATGAAACATCACTTCTGGCTGATTTTTCTGTGGTTCGTTCTGAGCTATTTCCGTTTTAAGTTCAAATAGTAACTGGAAATATTTCATCTAAAATGTAAGTTACTCATTATTAACATCTTGTTTTTTGTTTTTCAACATTCACAAGTCACTGGAGGGTGTTCAGTGAAGTAGCTCAGATTACAATGATGGTGAATGTCATACTCCATTATGGCATGACTCATCAGATTTAACTCGGCACAACACGTCCAAGAGAGCCCAAATCCTGAAGCATTTCCAAATTTATTATATTTATATTTATTACATTAATTAATTTGTGCCTATGGTATCATCTTTAAAATGTCAAAACGCACACCACACAATATTTTCCACCATATATAAATGACCTTCCGCTTCTGTATATCACAAGTTCGGTTCTCCTTGTAGTTACGTAGCAGCTAATGAGTTCCACTGGGTAGTCCAGGTCCTAGCAGCACTGCAGTCAGCATGCATGTGGACAGGGAGTAAAGTAGGTCAGCCATGTATGACACCCCTGGCATTTGGGCACAGTCAACAGTACCCGTAAATTAACATCCTCTCTGTAAGCCCCTGCAAATTGAGACACGGCACTGACAGGAGTGCTGCTAGTCACTTGATGTGTTAGGGATGCTCAAAGCTGAGGAAATAAATTAAGAGGATTACAGCAGTGGTATAAAGATTGTGATTACACATGAGTGCGGTGTCATAAACTTAAAGCATTTATTACCATGACTCGATGTTATGAATTTGACCGCTAGCATGAAACACCATCAACTTGTGAGTATGTAATAAAATCATATAAAACTAAGTGGAATATGGACACATATTCCGAAGCAACTAGCTAAGTGTGCCATAATATCATTCAAATATTATGTAAATGTAAATATTATACATTTAAATATATAAATAAAAGAGATATCCTTACCAAACTACCCAGAGATTAATTATCATATATGCAGTCTTCATAAAAGTCTTAAAAGTCTAGATTTTTTAAAAGTCAAGGGAAAAAAATGGCAAGAACAAATGAAAGTGTTAAAAGTAATAAAAAAAACATACTCATGCAAGAAAGGACACATCTAATTATGATGCCTTCCACCATGAACCTCTCGAGATACTTATCCTAACTGCCAATTCATTGGCACAATTGACTCTTGGGGCCAATTACACGTAAACACAGGGCAATAAAATTACAACGCATTCCATTAGGGGGCGAACATAACACTGAAGTTGCATAAGCTTTTAATTAGAATGACGCGAGAGCTGAAGAAGCCTGGTATTGCATGAGAAATGTCTTTGGGCAGTGCCAGAAAAGGCCATGGCCTAGCTAGGTCACAATGCGGAGGTTGGACGCTGTCCTGCGGTCGTCTCTTTGGCTTGAATGGATTAGATGACACCCTTCACTGGCTGGCATTCTAACCCTGTCAAAACGAATCACTTCAGACTGCCTGGCCAAGGTTAGCTTAGCTTTCCATGAGAGTGGATTTGGATTTATAGCATGTGATTTTGGAAACACTGTCACAAAATTGTTTTTTTTACAAAATTTACAATATCCGATAGAGAAATAGTTTTACTTCCCCTGATTCTTTTGAAGAATAACTTTAGTTCTGTTTAATAACCTTTTAAGAAGGCCAGGACACATCAGGACTGATTAGCATTGATGCTACAAATGCAAATAGCTACAAATAGATTCACATTTACACTCATTGGATCGCCTGAAATGCATCTTACTTGCACAGGATCTTAGTGCACCACTGAGCTAATGGGCTAATAGATAAGCTAGATGTTCATTCAGTCAAAGCGTGACCTTTGGTTGAGATTTGCCATACTTTCCTGCAAGTTGCAGCAGCTGCAAGGACAATCAGACCCTCCGGCTGTTGGCAAACCCTGTGCATGACTTTTAATTCGCCTTTAATCAATGTTCTCGCAAATCAGCAAGAGCAATTAGACACTATTAGCTGGAGTTATCAAGCACCAGTGAAAACCGCTTCTTATTCTCCCGCTACATGAAAGCTGATGTTCAGTCTTTATCTCAGTAATTTACCCCGTTCCTCACAATTATCAGAAGCCTTTGGCAAAACCCCACAAATTCACCTCTGACATAGTGGCTCCATTTAAAAAACTAGAAAGCTGCCTTGCTGTCTACATAGGCAGCATCCTAACCATTATGGAACTATATATGTGACTGATTCAGAGCCCACTACATAGGCAGCAACTCACAAAACAGCACTTCTCACAGGAGAATGCGATTCAGTTAGCATGTTGCTAAGCTAACAGCATGCTACTCTAATAAGAAAATTCTTTACAGAATGAAATACAACTTATAACCAACATTTCCTTGTCCACCATCTAACTTATTTTTTACTGAACTTAAGCGCAATGCATTAGCATTAGCCTAAAACAAGGTATCTTAAAAACCAGAATAATTAAGTTGCCTACTTTCATATCGAGAGTATGCCTGTGATCCCTTAAAATACTGCCTCTTTAGACAGCTCACTAGGCTTTAGAATAAACATGTTTGGGAGATGGAAACCTAAAAAGGCTAGAAATCCATAAACTGGCAGTGAGAATATAATGGCATCTATAAAACTGCAGTTTAACTGTCACTGTCCCACTAACAGGAGTTTGACGCTCTTTTTATTGCCTTTTTTTCCTAGCACATATTTGAGCAATAATCATAAATTAGGTATCATTTGAAAGCTTAACTCGAAATTCATCCGTTTTGAAATCAGACAATGCGTTACCATGGAAACTGTGCTTTTAATCTGATTTCAAAGCGGGCTCCTACCGCTGAAAAATTGGGGTTTTTTTTCTAATCTTGACATCTCATATCGTCTGAAAGGTCTGAGTTTCATATTTCGTAACTATTTTGTGATAAAAGTGATATGACAGAAATGTATTAATTTGTAACAGGAATGCATCCCCCCCCGTACATTTGTACATTTGATTTACAGTAAACTTAAACTTCTATACTTTTTTACAATTTCATTTTTTGAAGTGCTTTTACTTCTGCTGAGTGCCTTTTTTAAAAAGAGACCAAGCTTAGGTCTGTATTCCAAAGCATTCATGAATCACAACCATTTAAGTTTGGAGAGTGCATTTTCACATCTTCGCTCAAAAAGGGGGGGGGGGGGGGGGGGGGGGGGCAGTTAAGGGGTTAAGCACTGAGGTTTCGAAACGAGTGTCAAAGAAAAAACTGCTTTTAAAGTGTTTCAAAATAAATGGTTGCTCTAATCTCTGTCTGAGTAGAGTTCAACTGCCTTGAGAAGTTTGAACTCGACTGAATGGCAAAGATGAAGCCTGGCAAATTCACACTGATCAAATCAAACACTCACACTCTTGGCTCACTTTAGTGAATTACAAAGAGAGATTGTAACTTCTTGACTAGTTTAGCTTTTGATAGTACTTTGATAGAAATGTACAATGCATACTAGAACATGACTCCATACATTTATCACTGCATTCAGTCGACCAGCATAAATTTGAGAACACAGTGACAACCAGCAGCTGTTGCAGGATAATGAGCCTGAGGTTAAGTTTGGAGTCGTTTCTTGAAAATACAGGTCTATATAAGCAATATATGCTTCAGCTTGATTTACAAACAAAACATGGGACACCCATTATGACACACAAGCGGAAAAAGCCCTCGTTGAAAAAGGACGTAGTCAGGCTTTTGATTGGTGCTGATGGAAGTCAGTTTTGCCTAAAAGTAAAAAAATGGAGATATTACAACTACACATTTTGAGATATGTAGTCCCAATATTGAGAAAAAATCTCGCAATTGTGAGAATGTCTCACTGTGAAATATAAAAGTCCCAATTATGAGGAAAAAGCTGCAATTAAGATATAGTCGCAATTGTCAGAAATAGACACATTGTGAGATGTAGTGGCAATCTCAAGAAAAAAGTAATTGAAGAAATTAAATTTGCAATTGCGGGACAAAATTTTGTAGTATAGAAGTCACAAGGAAACAGTTGCAATTACAAGAAATAAAGCTGTAATTATGATATAAATTCGCAAATGTCAGAAATTCACATATAGTGCCAATTACAAGAAAGTCACAATTGTGAAATATAAAGTCGCAACTAATAAAAAGAAGAAATAAAGTTGCAGTTGTGAGAAAGTCACATTGTGAGATTTAGTGTCAGTTATGAGAAAATAGTTGCAGTTCTGAAGTATAAAGTTGCAATTACAAGAAAAAGTGGTTAATATGAGAAAAAAGTCACAATTGTGAAAAATAATGTCAATTACACTCGATTTTTCTTTTAAACAGGCTTCATTAGAGAAATGTGTGCAAAGCCTTCAACAAATAAGCATCAAGAAATAAGTGCTTGGTTTTATTAAGCAAGAGAGGAGGTAATTCAAACCTTGAATGGGTTTCCTCAAGCTTGCTGGATAATAAGCTTCTCGTATCTCATTGTAAGACTGATTACCAGCAATTAAGAAAACGCAAAAACACCAGCAGCATCCAAAAGTAATGCTGTTTAACACCCACTCTGTGTCAAACTAGAATTATGAACATAACCTTAAATGAAACGAAAGCCATGGTGTATACACTTATTTTTGTCAGAACGGCAGCATAACACAATGTCCAACCTAGACAGAAATATGACAGGCATGTGCCGATGTAAAATAGAAGGATTAACCTTTATTACTCGGCCGATGTTCTGGGACAGTGGCCCCCGTATTTTTGTTCTGGATGAGAGCCTGGCCTACTTCAGCGTCTTCCTTAATCCTGTGGCACACTGCCTGATTTTGCGGTTTCCAATAACCAGCTCTAATCTCTGCACTGGCTAGACAACAGTGGCCTAGCGGTGACAGCTGGCAGACTTACACTGTCTCTAGGAAAGAGACCACACGACAGCAGGCTAACCAGAAGCAGAGGATGTCCCATGTAAAACCTGCTGCATCACAAACGTTTTCGCGCTTTGTGGGATTTATCCACTGATCTATATAAATGACTGGAATACTCATTGCGTTCTAAACTGCCAGCAGGCGGTGAAGCCACCGGAAGTGTTCGAGTGGCCATCTTACTATTCCCTACCGACAAAGGGCGTCACTGACTTACTAACGTTGACCTTAAGTCACACGATTTTCAGCATATCAGTCACACATGAAATATGTATGGACATTTCGGGCAGGCTAAGCGATATATAGAAATCGTTAAGATGGGCGTGTCTACGGCACACTGACAACACAGGTAACAGAACTAAGGCTGTCACTTTTGTGAAAAAAAACGTTCGATTTTTGAAACATAAGTGTTCATTGAATCGATTGTAAAATCGATTTTCCATGTCTAAAGACGTTTCCATTTTAAACGCCAAATATGGGCAAATCCACGGACAACTAACAGGCATTAGGACGAATGTAAAGAGGGCGCTTGAGATGCGCACAAGTCAGCAAATATTCCTGATGATTTATTGGCGTGAAGTTTCGTGCACGATGACAAACAGGAGTGCAACATTCTCGAAAAACAATAAGCAGAGTGGACTGCCATAACATAAATGAAAAACATTACTGCAGTCTTCAACATGGCTGTGTTTACGATTAGAAATGTCAAACAAATTTCGCCTACGTAGGCGATTGTAGACCGTAGCCCGAATCTGTATCTGTATGCATGAGACTGTCTGCATACCGGCAGAATTCACAGTTTTGTTGTAAAAAGAGACATTATGCAGAAGGTTATGTGTGTTTGTCAGAGCCTGCAGTTGCTGTGTGACGCGCGTTCGCTGCGGGCGTATCGTGACGAGCTGGACTCGCTCCGAGAAAAGACCGTTAAAATCGATTCGTTTTCGAAACTTGCGTTGGTTGGTCCGATCGATTGTGCAATCGATTTTCGAACGTAAAGTGACAGCCCTAAACAGAACTAACACAAAATAGATTTCTGCATGAACGTACATATTAAGCATGAACATAAATCTGGGATTATTAACAAAAATATACATTAAAATAATACAATACTTACAATCCCCCATTACTAAATTGCGCTACATTACATTAAAAAGGTTTTAATCTTGCTAATGCTAAATGCTTGGAAATAAAGCTTCATGTCTTTAAATCCATACACGTTATAAGATGTGAAGTGTGTATATTATTTCCTGATGTCTTTCTGTTGACCAACACCCACTTCAGACTCTTGGAGATCTAGGAAACCATTCAAAAGACACAGGTCAGCTCAAATTCTATGGCTTTTTAGTTTGCGGAAAACAACGTTGTCAAAACGATCCCCGTTGCAAAAATGACTAAAAACGCTTTATTCTGCTGCCAGGCCAGTAGGTGGCGATGTTACTTTGTAAATAAAAACTACGCACCCATAGACTGAACATGTAATACGCATACACATGATGTCACCGTTTTCGCAAATTCACGTTTTTATGGTTTACACTGAGGCGACAACGGTATAGTTTTCAAAAACGTGCACTTTGAAACCTGTTTTCAAAAGTTCGCGTTTTCAGGCCCCCAAAATGGCATTGTCGTGTAAATGAACTGCCAAAATGCATAAAGTTTTCCATTTTTAGTTGAAAACT
Organism: Abramis brama; assembly: GCF_963993115.1. Taxonomy (NCBI): domain Eukaryota; kingdom Metazoa; phylum Chordata; class Actinopteri; order Cypriniformes; family Leuciscidae; genus Abramis; species Abramis brama. The sequence continues at coordinate 19,807,364 of NC_139968.1, read as the reverse complement.
GTGTCATATAAATGGCCCCTTAGTTCAACAAACACCTCTTGTTTTTACCTTATTTTATCACAAGAACAGTGATGAATATTTTTGGGAAACTGCTCTCAGGGCAATTATACGGCATGACAGAACCAGCTTTGGGGAAAGATGGGAAGATAGAGGGGATTGGGGGAGCATTTGACTCAATAGGAACTTGCCGGGTGCTCCCTTTTTACTCCCCTAAGAGCTCAAGCTTCCCCTTTTTGCTGTCACCATATAAATCCAGTGGGTGGGAGCACCGTCTATGCCCCGGCGCTCGTGGGGAATTAGCGCTGAGCCACTGCAAAGGACTGACAATCCTAAGGCCTCTTTGAGAACAGGCTTAAGAGGGGAGAGAGGAAGGAGGATGAAATGAGATATGAAGAACGAAGAAAGTACTGAGAAAATCCAGCGCTCGGTACTTTTTTCCAGCAAGCTCTGCAAATTCAAAAGAACTGCAGATCTTTTTTCACTATTTCTAAGTATGACACTTATTGTAAGGACATTATCTAATGAGAAAAATTTGTCAAATGCTGAATAATTTGTTATATCTTCAAATGTAAATAATTATGGCTGTTACTCATCAAATCACATACAAAAGTAGTTGTGAAGAGTGTACAAGATACAATAAACACACTACTTGAATACAGTGCAAATCATTTTTTGTTCGAAACTGATTTTATTTTCAATCATAGTACTAGTTATTAATTTCAGATTCAAGTTTTTAGAGCTAATTAAGTTTATAACTTCACATTAGCTCCATATTTGAGTACACTCATCTCTGAGACAGTGAATACTTATCTAATTTAACTAATCCTTCAGTAGCTAGGCCTAGAATAAAAGTAAATAGGCCTATATATAATATTGGATAACAGAATTAAAAAAAGAAAGAGAAACTCAATACCTGGGCATTTCGTTCCCATTGTGTATATCATGGGAATATATAAGTCCTGCTTAATTTATCATCTCAGTAACATTCTATGTTGCAAAAAAACAATATTTCTATACATTTATATTTATATATTATTATTAAGTTTACAGTATGTAAATGATACAATTATTCTTAAATTATTATAAATCATTATTAAAATATTAATATTATAATTGCATCATTAAATGGTCAACAAGGTCTAATTTAAGCAAAAAAATATTTTGCTATATAAGTGTACATATTTTATTTAATGTTATTATATTTTCAGTATTATAGTAATCAGACATTCTATTGAAAATAATATGAAAATAATCACATTGCAAATTATATTAATATTCCAGAAAAAGCTGATTATAATAATAAATAATGTCCTGTTTTCTCTTTGAATTTATTAGATTAACACAATGGATTTCCCTAATCAAACAGATCTCCCAATTAAATATAAATTTATTTAAATTTAAATTCTTAAACTCTTTCAGTGAAAGCAGTCAGCAAACTGCGCCGCTGACCTTACCTGAGAAATGATGTGCGTGTCACAAAAAAAGATGGATTACCCAATTACAATATTGCTTCCTTTCATGCGTGACAGTTTTGAGCTTTGACAGTGTTGCAATTTTACATTACCCCTGATCGAAGACAGACAGTGAAGAACCTGACTGTGTCCTTGACAAATGTCCTTTCAGACAAACTCCACAATGACAATCTGAAACCAGTCACATCAAAAACACTAGTCAAAGATCGACACAACAATAAAGCCAAGCTAGTGTGAGAGGAAAACATCTAAACATTCAAAGAAAGAAACACAATAAATTAACACTGAGAATAAATTAGCTATATTTTGTGAAATAAGGTAAAATTGAGAATAGTTATATTTTAAAGAAGGTCAAAATAATGAAAATAAGGAGTAATATTTTGAGAAGTAGTTATATTTTGTGAACAAGTCACAATTATGAAATAAAGTAGTAAAGTGGAAAATATGAGAATAAAAGAGCAATATTTTGAGAAAAGAGTCATATTTTGAGAAGAAAGTGAAAATTATGAGAATAAATTAGTAATATTTTGAGAAAAGTAGCAAAATTGAGGATAAAATGAAATTCATGAAAATGAAGGAGTAATATTTGGAGGATAGAAATATATTTGAAGAAAAGTCAAAATTATGAAAATAAACTAGTAATAATTTCTGAATAAAGTGAAAATTTATGAGAAAAGGAGTAATAATTTGAGAATAGAAATAATGTGAACAAAAGTCAAAATTATGAAAATAAAGTAGTAATATTTTGAAAAAGTAAAAATTGAGAATAAAGGAGTAATATTTTGAAAGTAAAAATTGAGATTAAAGGAGTAATATTTTGAGAAAAGTAGTAATATTTTGTAAACACGAAAAATTATGAAAATAGTCATTAAACAAAGTGGAAATTATGAGTAGTAATATTATGAGAATAATATTTTGTGAACAAGTCAAAATCATAAAATAGTAATATTTTGAGAATAAAGAGAAATATTATTAGAATAAAGCAGTAATATTTTGAGAAAAGTAGTCATATTTTGAGAATAAAGAGAAATATTATTAGAATAAAGCAGTAATATTTTGAGAAAAGTAGTCATATTTTGAGAATAAAGAGAAATATTATTAGAATAAAGCAGTCATATTTTGAGAAAAGTAGTCATATTTTGAGAATAAAGTGAAAATGATTGACAGCAATATTGAGAATAGTCAAAATTATGCAAGTTATTTAAAAAAGAAAAATCTAAATTATGAGAATGATAAAGAATAAAGATGTAGAATTACGAGATTCATTTAGTCAAATCAAATGAATGAACCGTCTACCACATTCCAATGTTACATAAAGAAAATCGAAACAATAAAAGAAAGAAACAGATGGAGACATGTACAAAGTGAGAATTTGTAGTTGCAAGAATTTGCTGCCACATGTGGCTTTATGATCACTATGTGTTTTCCATTATAGCTGAATAATTCATCAATGCCTGGCAACAAGCTTGAGATGTTCAAGCTTGCCTGTACTTTCTATTTTAAGTCACATGAGAAATTCATGGCAGGGCCTCTGAAGTCCCATCAGCACTGTCTATTCTGACTTCAGCCATGCCTAGATGGATGCATTGACATGGGGGTCATTATATTGCCTCCTCGAGACCCTGCGAGCATCCGAACGACACGCACACGCAGGAAGTCAAGTGTACGGAGGGTGTCACACCGAAAAGATAAGCTCCGCCCACCTTGGATGCTGTTGCTCGGGTCAGACAAGCTTTACAGAGCATCCAGTAGGAATGAACCAGAGCTCTGCAGGCATCCCGTCCATCACCGACAAACAAAATCAATTACCTTTAGTCGTTCTTTCTACATCATTCATCCATTTGACAACTAGTAAAATGATATCTGGCAAACTCTCTACAGAGCGGGTCCATTTCCACAATGCACAAGAGAATGTTTTTTGGACGCCGCCCCAGTGCCGCTTGCTGAACGCCAGCATGAAGACACCCTGATATGCTGTGTAAACAAACTCTCTTGCTGATTCCACTTTGCTGTGTAGAATCGGAGCGTCATTACAAAACACATCTGATGAAATGATCCAGGTCTTCCTGACAGCTACCGCAGGGGACGGGAAGCAAAAGGGTGTGGGGTTTAAACCGATCTCTCTCACCATCTGTCGCCATATTGTCAAGGACGATCCAATAAAGGAACGTGAACAATTAAACCATCCTCGGGGAACCGGCTGTTTTGCTCACGATCGACATCAAAGCCTCTTCAAGTCTGAAAGTTTCTGGAACAACTATGGCACAGTTTCGTCTACAGAATAAATCGAAAAGATCAACCACGGCTTGTTTACACAGAGGAGACAGGCAGTGAATCTTCAAAAAAAAAAACTGGGACGAAAAAATATGAAATACTACTAAATACTTGATGAAACAGTGTGCAAACTGTTCATGTTTCTAAAGTACACTGTAAAAAGTGATCAGTTGACTTGACATAAAGTGAGAAAACCCATTGCCTTAAAATGATCAAGTAATAAACTTCATGCATAATTGAAAAATTTAAGTTATGTGAACTTGACAATTCCACATAACTTAATTTTTTCAATTACGCATCATTTTTTTTACTTAATTTTAAGGCAACAGGTTTCCTCGCTTTAAGTCAAGTCAACTGATCACTTTTACAGTGTAGAATTGTCCAACAGCTAAACCAGCAGAAAAGTTTCAAAGAGAGGCAAATTTTATTTAAAATAAAATTGTAATAAAAAACTAACCCTCCCACCACGCAACGTTACGAGGGAAAAAAAAGCTGTAACGTTGTTGAGAATAAAATCTCAATGTTTTGAGAAAAAACATCAATGTTTTGAGAAAAAACATCAATGTTTGGAAAACAAAGTAATAAATTATCAATATTTTGTGAGTAAAGTCAACATTGAGAATAAAGTGGCAATATTTTGTGAATAAAGTTAAAATTAAGATAATACTTTTTTATTATTTTTTGAGAATAATCAAAATAGATTAAAGTGGAAATTATGAGTCATATTTGGAGAATAGTAATATTTTGAAAATAAAGTGAATGTTATGGGATTGACAGCAATATTTTGAGAAAAAAAAAGGTCAAATTTAGGAAAAACTCATTTTGAAAAACTAGCAATACGATAACGATATTCAAAATTATGTAAATAAAGTAGTTATTTTCCAAAATGGAAAATAAAGACGTAGCATTACAATAGTAACCACTTAATTCCCTATTAAATTTCTAATTTAACCTCACAATGCTACGACTTCATTCTTGAGAATGTCATAAACGTATTGCTGTTTCAGTTGCTTTCGACTCAGATATCATGTAAGAGTTAAAAAAAAAAAAAAAGTTACACAAAAAGAAAAAGAAAAAAAGAAAACGAAGGCACTACAAATTCACTCCCTGTCATTATCGCACTCATTCCTCCAGCGAATGGATATGAATTATGTTGAAGTGACAGCAGGCTAAACGGCTTTCTCTGCTTCCGTCTCAGCCAGTAAAATTGGCTGATGAAATGAGTCACGACTTTAATGCAGAACAGAGGGGAGATAGAAGTCTTTAAATTGATACTATGAGTCTCATGCGTGGAAATGAGCGGAATACAGTTATTAGACTCTACACATCATTACCCTTCATGACACCGAGCTCCGGGTTGTCTGGCAGAAACTTTGAGGCGCCGCGTTCAAAACGTGGCCTTAATATGTCATCGCTCGGGATTTATCAGATACGGCCAATTGTAGAGCGCAATGAATAATTGATTAAACGTCAACATCGAAGCGGTCAGGAAACATCTATTAATGCCATCTAACGTGAGATATCAGCCTCTTGTGTAACCTGTGGTTGGACTTCCAAACCAGAGAGGCTATATTGGGGAATAACATTTTAAAAATTAATCAACCTCCATCTGCCAGCAACCGATGAGTGGAAATTAAGAGGACGGCTTATCGAATACCGTCCCATCAAATCAATCTCATCTTGATAGAAGACGACAAACAGCTTTAGGGCTTGTTTGATGCGTAGGTTGTTAATTCAATTACATAATTAAAGAGCTGGCAGAAATAAAAGGCCCAATGCAGGGCGACACCGAAGACATGCAACCTGAGCCTCACCCCGAACATTAGAAAGTAGCCAAGGACAGTGAAAAGGTAATTCTAGTTCATGACTGAGCAGAGGAAAAGCGCTACACGCCATCCTCCGAACCCCGTGGAAGAAATTCGGATGTCAAGGGGTTGGAAGAATCAGTCATGTTAAAAGAGAAGATATCGGGGAAAGCATTATGTGAGTCACATTTCCCCACATTGCGATTAAGCGGCACAGGCTGACCTGCCTCAAGCAATAACAGCAACAAAAAAGGGACAATTACAGTAAGTGCTGCCAGTACAAAGTGAACCAGGGACTCTTGTGTACCATGTAAATACCATAACACATGAATTTAGCACTATAGTAGGCCTACTTTCTTCTGTGGAACACAAAAGGAGATATTTAAAGAACTGAACTGCTCTTTTCAATGCAGTTATAATTAGTAGCCTTTGGCCCATACGACTAATGCTCTCTAAGCCTTCAGAAGCCATATAACTCATTTTTTGTTAACAATCTTGACATCTGCCCTCGCTTTCCTCAGCACAAATCAGACAATGTTAGCCTACTACTGTCAATTAGTCCACACTAAAAAAAAATGCTGGGTTGTTTCAACCCATGTTTAGGTCAAATATGGACAAACCCCACCAGTGGTTTAAATTAACGGTTAATTCATTTTCTTTTGTGCTCCTCAGAAAAAAATAAAATCATACATATCTGGAACAACATGAGTGGGAAATGGTGAACTAATCTTTTAATCAGGAGACTCACATGCAGTGATCTTTGAACAGAAATTTATATGCAAACCATAACATACTCATGTGCGCTGCATGTAAAAAATGTTGTTGTACTCCATCGGGAGCCTCAGATATGCAAAATAAAGCCTTGTTCCAAAGCAATGAATAAAACATTAATGATTGACTCAAAACTGCTTTGTCCCCTTTTCATGATTTTTTAAAGTGTCCAATTACTGTACTTTGACTTGAAGGAAGCCCAGTCCTGCGATGATACAGAGGGATCTGAAGCTCATTAAATGTGATACCAAAGAAACTCAGCAGCAGTTTACAAGGGCTCAATGGAGAACACAAGGACTGGAAAAATAACATGAATGCGGAGTATGTGCAGTATTAAAGTCCCCATGAAATCAAAATGGACCCCTCTTACTTTTTTTACGGAATAATGCAGTATTTATTTTAAATGATTTATCCGTGCACATCATTATTTTTTTTAAACTCATGTGCCCTCGTAATTTTGAATCCAAATCACTTTTTGCAGTAACATCTCTTCTCTTATGACGTGTTTACTGGTGTGAGGGCGCCTTACATTTTTTCTTGTTCGAGAAGCCGTTTCACTCGGATATACGTCACAATAGAGAAGAAAAGACGATTGCAACTTGGACAGGAATGTGATTATTCCTTCCCAGCTGCAAGCCTGATCTATATTGTCTGAACTGATCCGAACACAACAGCCGCAATGTATTTTCCTCCTCCTCTTCCACTGCCCACACGCAGAGTAATCCTCTCTGCTCATCATGCTTTCATCAGGAGACAGAGCTTGTCACTTACAGTAAGAGGGGGCTGAATCACCCGAGTTCAATAATGCCCTCAACACCATCAATGCCAAAATGAAATTACCTCACACATTTTATTGCCATCAAAGTTTGTGTTCAATATGGTTTTGATGTTTAAGCTTTGAGCAGGGACACTATAATGGAAATATGATGCCTGAATAGTGACATTCCAACAGACGAGTTCTCAAAATGAGAATAAAGTCACTTGGTACTTTCAAGTCATGTGGTAGAGATGGCATTTACTATTTACAAATGTCGTAATTTCATAATAATAGTAATTTTCTTTAAGCCAAGAGTTTCCCAGTTGGGGACATGCCGTGAGAAAAAAATGGATGCGAAGTTGATGGTAAAGGCCCTTGCACACTGAGCGCGAAATTCGCGTCCGAAATTTTCGCACGTTAAAAAATAAATACAACCTCACGTTATGTCAATCACACTTGCACACTGCCTCCGAAACTTTCGTCCGTCAAAAAAAAAAATCGGATCGGGTTCGATTTTCTGCGTTTTTCGCATCCGTAACAAGCATTTGAATGGTGTTTTGACAGTTTAGAGCCACAGAATGACGTATACGAAAAAACGCATGCGAAAATTTCGGATTCAGTGTGCAAGGTTTGTTGAAATGTATGAAATTATTAATTTTTTCCCCTAATATATTATAATATTGTACAATTACAATAGAAATATATAATGATTCAGATTACAGAACCTTCCTAAATTGAATAAAGCACCTGATGCGCGATCTTTATTTATCATTTAAAAAGTCTTGCTGTATTTTTCGCCATCTTGCACTGACAAAAGTGAATTGAACGCACCTGACATCATGAGGTCAAAGTACCACGAGAGCGATTTGAAAGTATGCAGAGTAGGGACGCATGGTATATCGGCCACCATATCGGTATCAGCCGACATGTTAATTTCTAATGTCATCGGGCCAGATAAGAAAATTTGGCCGATATATTAAAACTGATAAATAATGGATTACTTCCGTCAGCTGAGACACATTATAATTGTGTGCTTGGGACGTGGCTTTTAAATAGTGAGACTTTTGTTTTTGTAATCAGGCTCTCAAAAATTATATAAAAATTTGGATTTAGATTTATCGGCCAATATATCGGTTATCAGCTTTCAAATATAAAGAATTATCGTTTTGTTTTTTTTCTCATTTTGCTGCCCTGCGACTCGCGACACGTTCTGTGTGAATCAGCTCTTGTGGTGTTTTCTGTCCTTTTTGAACAGAAGTGGTCACTATAAACGGAAAAGTGCTACATACTATCTCTTTAAGACATCTTGTTATACCGTTCCATAACTAAGCATAACTAAGTAAATATCATTTTTGGATGAACTATCCCTTTAAAACCACCTTGAAGGGGACGTCCAAAGAAGACAGAGCAGGCGTATTTAAATGATGAGGCTTGTTATTTGCATGCACGAACACCACAGAGGTAATTAAGCTGGGTGCAGGCTGAATTGTTTCATTAGACATAAATGGTTTTGAAGCTCCTGAAGCAATAGCAACTGATTTAAATGAAAAATACGGTATCCGCCGGGTCCTTGTGAACCCAGTGGCAAAGATGACAAGTTACAGGTCTGACTTCCCCGATAAGCCCCATATATTTAAGCCCTAATAACAGGTGGGACACTGCCAATTTGCCACACTAAACGTCCCCTTTCATGGAGAAGATGAAAGTGCTCACCCAGAACTTGACAGGTTGTAGGTCCACATCAGCCAGCCCTGTCAGCTCGGTGTACGCGTCTATCCTCGGTTTCGGCTGTCCCTCTCAGCTTCGGCGTGTGGGCTGTGCACAGCTGCTCGGGTTGAGTCGCACAATTAAGCTTGCAGATGCTCCTGACTGCAGCATCAGATTCCAAGATCCCAACAGGATCTTCCCTCTTCTCTCCACTGGATCGTTCTTTTGTCTTCTACTGTTGCCAGCCGGTAGTCATGAGGTTCTCTGTACACATTGCTCCAGTGACAGGAGGGATGATGTGTGGCTTTCTGCACAAGTGTGTGAAAAGAGAAAAGAGAGAGTGTGTGTGAGTGTATCAGGCAGGATGTGAAACGGTGAGATGTGAGAGAGCCTGCCTCATTCTACTCTCCACTACGGCTGTATGGCTTCAAAACTCACACTGCCAGCAAACTGATCGCTAAGGGACCGTCTCGAAAGTGCAGACTAACTGAAAACAAACAAGAGCAATTAAATAGAAACAGATCCACATGCCGTCCCTCTGGGTGATACCTAAAGGACTCAGTGGCTCTTGCAAAAAGTGAACGGTGAATTGACTCTTCTGCACTGGCTTGTTGTGTTTGTAATATTTTCATACTCACCCTTGACTTCACAACTCAGTCCCTCACCGAAAGCTCCCCATGTCCACAAGGGCTTGAATACTCAAGCAAAGACCAACAGCTGGAATCGTATAATTGTAGCAGACATGTGACCCTCTTAATGCGCAATCCTTTTATATTTTGTCCAGTTTTCAGTTTTTTTTCATCTGTTTACCTCCGGAGACCCCTCAGCAGGAGGTTAGTGAATGCTGAGAGAAAAACAAACAAACAAAAAAAAATAGAGAGAGAGATATTATTTTTTTTCATTGTTTTGGAGTAGCTTATGGAAGACTATATAAAAAAAATGTAATAAAAAAAATATCATGCTTATATAACTAATTTTTTTCTTCAAATTTTCTAAATTATGAAGTACAACAATATAATTTTGAGATAAGTCAAATGATATGATATACGTCATAAGTCATAATTATGCCAGTCATAACTACAATTAAAAAATAATTGTTATGTCATAAATGACTTCTTGATTTGTCATAATTGACTTCTCATAATTCATAATTTATGACAAGTCAAAATCGAGACAGTCATAATTAAGAAGTTTTTTAGTTATAGTTATTTAGTCGTAATTATTACTTTTTGTCAATTTCGACTTGTCATAATTATTTTATATAATTATTCCATACTTAAGAGGTTGTCAATTATGATATACGTCGAAATTGAGATACTACATATAATTATGAGATAAGCATTTTTTTTATAGTTATGACTACCATAATTGTGACTTAATCAAATTATGATGTAGTATCATATTTTTTATGTTTATCTAAATTTGGACTTTTATCTCTTAAAGACAACTTTTTAATCTCATAATTTTGGCTTTTTTATGTCATTATAAGGATTTACCGAGGCATTTTTTATATGCTGGAAATGGGCGCTCACAGTAGTTAGCTACAAATAACTACACAGCTAAAGATATTTTCGATTTGCTCGCACCACCGCAGCTGCTCAAAATATTTTTATTGGTGAAGGAGTTAGGCATGCACTGGACTATAACTGTGAGAGGCCCTTCATCCCTGTTCTCTTCCTAGCTGTCCTAAAAAAGTTGCTGAAATGCTGAAAATAGTACACCAAAAGCAGGAGTATGTTTTTTTTAACGACGGATATGTGCATCCATGCATGCTTCAGCCATGTTCGTTAAAAACGAACAACTTTTAAATGTAAATAATCCAACTTAAAATTATTTTTAGGATAGCTTATTTTAAAGTTGTACACAACTATTTAAAAGTTTTAGGGATGCACGATATATCAGACACCATAACGGTATCGGCCGATATATGTTCCTTTTAAATGTTATCGTTATCGGCTTGATAAGGAAATTTGGCCGATAAATAATGGATTATTTCCTTCAGATGAGACACACGCACTGTTCACCATGATGGTTTTGAATTGCTTGAAATATGATAATACTTATATACTACTTGAAATACTTATAATGAGACTTGTTTTTGTAATCAGGCTCTCAAAAATTATATGAACTTACAGTGAGGAAAATAAGTATTTGAACACCCTGCTATTTTGCAAGTTCTCCCACTTAGAAATCATGGAGGGGAATTGTCATCGTAGGTGCATGTCCACTGTGAGAGACATAATCTAAAAAAAAAAATCCAGAAATCACAATGTATGATTTTTTAACTATTTATTTGTATGATACAGCTGCAAATAAGTATTTGAACACCTGAGAAAATCAATGTTAATATTTGGTACAGTAGCCTTTGTTTGCAATTACAGAGGTCAAACGTTTCCTGTAGTTTTTCACCAGGTTTGCACACACTGCAGGAGGGATTTTGGCCCACTCCTCCGCACAGATGTTCTCTAGATCAGTCAGGCTTCTGGGCTGTCGCTGAGAAACACGGAGTTTGAGCTCCCTCCAAAGATTCTCTATTGGGTTTAGGTCTGGAGACTGGCTAGGCCACGCCAGAACCTTGATATGCTTCTTACAGAGCCACTCCTTGGTTATCCTGGCTGTGTGCTTCGGGTCATTGTCATGTTGGAAGACCCAGCCTCGACCCATCTTCAATGCTCTAACTGAGGGAAGGAGGTTGTTCCCCAAAATCTCGCAATACATGGCCCCGGTCATCCTCTCCTTAATACAGTGCAGTCGCCCTGTCCCATGTGCAGAAAAACACCCCCAAAGCATGATGCTACCACCCCCATGCGTCACAGTAGGGATGGTGTTCTTGGGATGGTACTCATCATTCTTCTTCCTCCAAACACGTTTAGTGGAATTATGACCAAAAAGTTCTATTTTGGTCTCATCTGACCACATGACTTTCTCCCATGACTCCTCTGGATCATCCAAATGGTCATTGGCAAACTTAAGACGGGCCTTGACATGTGCTGGTTTAAGCAGGGGAACCTTCCGTGCCATGCATGATTTCAAACCATGACGTCTTAGTGTATTACCAACAGTAACCTTGGAAACGGTGGTCCCAGCTCTTTTCAGGTCATTGACCAGCTCCTCCCGTGTAGTTCTGGGCTGATTTCTCACCTTTCTTAGGATCATTGAGACCCCACGAGTTGAGATCTTGCATGGAGCCCCAGTCCGAGGGAGATTGACAGTCATGTTTAGCTTCTTCCATTTTCTAATGATTGCTCCAACAGTGGACCTTTTTTCACCAAGCTGCTTGGCAATTTCCCCGTAGCCCTTTCCAGCCTTGTGGAGGTGTACAATTTTGTCTCTAGTGTCTTTGGACAGCTCTTTGGTCTTGGCCATGTTAGTAGTTGGATTCTTACTGATTGTATGGGGTGGACAGGTGTCTTTATGCAGCTAACGACCTCAAACAGGTGCATCTAATTTAGGATAATAAATGGAGTGGAGGTGGACATTTTAAAGGCAGACTAAAAGGTCTTTGAGGGTCAGAATTCTAGCTGATAGACAGGTGTTCAAATACTTATTTGCAGCTGTTTCATACAAATAAATTGTTAAAAAATCATATATTGTGATTTCTGGATTTTATTTTTAGATTATGTCTCTCACAGTGGGCATGCACCTACGATGACAATTTCAGACCCCTCCATGATTTCTAAGTGGGAGAACTTGCAAAATAGCAGGGTGTTCAAATACTTATTTTCCTCACTGTAGATTTATCTGTCAATATATCGGTTTTTGGCTTTTAAATCCAAAGAATTTGGATCAGATTCCAAGATTCCAGTACTTTGTTTTTTTAATAAATTAATACTTTTATTTAGCAAGGATGCATTAAACTGATTAAGTGTTATAATGTTACAAAAGATTTGTATTTCATCTATATGCTGTTTTTATTGTATTTTTGATCAAATAAATGCAGACCTGGTTAGCATAAGTGACTTCTTTCAAAAACATTTTCCAAAACACCTTACTGACCCTCGACTACATAACTAAATCTTAATCAGTGTCTATCCAGAATTCTGCATTGAGACACCTTGGAATGTTGAATCCAAAGAATTTGGCACCTTCTCTAAAAACCACCAAGATAACAATACACACATTGCAATGCTGTCTCTGCTCCTAATGGCCTCAGCCAGCCTTAGATGTGGGTGTTTGAAACGCACTTCAACACCCTCACACAACTCTGCTTGAGCTTTAAACCTTTAAGATGGCTTTGTTTGAGTGGCAGCTGTGAAAAATGGTTAGAGAACAGTGAAGAGACAGGGGAATTCTGGGGCAGCAGAAGAAAAACATCCTTTGTCTTCTTTTTCAAGAAAAAAAAAAAAAGACTGACAGACCTTTCCGAGATCTGGAAGTGCCTGAGTGCGTCACACTTTATTTGAAGCAACAAACCCTGGTGGAAGTGGCAAAAGGCCACCTGAAGGTGTTTGAGCTTCGTCCGGTGAGACCATCTGCATTACTGAAAACAGTCAGAACAGCCCGCAAGCAATATAAACTTATGATAGGGACACTGGATGTGGCGAAGGCAAGGGTCTTCCCATGGCACTTGAAGGAGGTCACCTTGACGCGTGTGTGTTTTCCCTCCGGGTGCTAAACCCTGTTAAAATGCTTTCAAGGTGGCAACAGAACATTGCGAAGCTGAGTAACATTAGCACATTTTCCAGCCTGTCAGGATGCTAATCGTGTGCAATGCTAGATGGCTTGTTGCATATGGTGGCCATTGTGTTGGGTAATCTGAGTCACTAGGGAGCTAACTGTGTGTTAATTAACCTTAATTATAAAGAGATAATGTAGTTCCAGTCAGAAGTTATCCAGTAAGTATCGTTTAAAAAAACAAAAAACAAAAAAAACAGATACCTTTAGCAACAAAAAAATGAGGTAAAGAGTTAGCTTGTTAGCATGTAGCTTGTTACTGTATGAGGCTATGGGCTACCATTTTGCAGGCGACTGAAAAATTTCGTTAAGTTAGTAAAATAAAAAATTGCCTATTTCTAGTAAGCTACTTCGTAAAACTGATTACACTTGTTGGAGGCTAACTAGCCAGTTTGCTAGTACCACAGGAAGTTATGCAACATTAAAAAAAAACTATATTTTGTTACTAGAAGAGCTATGTGAACTGGCATGCCATTGAAAAATTTGTAGCAAAACTACTTGGCAGTTTCCAGTAAAGTTGGAAGGCTAACTAACCTGTTTGCTACTACCACGAGGAATTGTGAAACAATAAATATTGCAATTACTAAGTTAGGCCTATATTGTGCTTAATTAAATTTAAAGTAGAACTGCAAATACATTTTTAGGACTCGGCTTGCTAGCAAGTAGTTTGTTACTGGAAGAGCTACACTGTCTCGTAAACAACTGTTTTGCTTGCTACACTGAAAAATGTAGTTAAGTCACTAGTTGGAGGCTAACTAGCCAGTTCCTGTGGTACTACTACTAAAGGAAGTTGTCTAGCATTTCATGTTTTAACATGCCATATTTAGGCAGAGATGCATTACACAATAATACAAAGTGACATGCTGCCGTGAAATCACCATGAAGCAGAGAGGCAGAAGTGACTCAAATTTTCGATGTCACTCAGAAATTTTAATGCCTCAAGTTGACCACGCTGAACTTAGGGCATTCTTCTCTTTTAGCAGTAAATGACATTGCCAGAGTAGGACCTAATTTGCAACCTTTGTGTGTGTGTGTGTGAGGAGTTTGTATGAGACAGACCAGACCAAGCCGCAGCCGCCTCCAGAGGCAGTCGTGATTGAAGTCATGCAGAGCATAGCTGAAGTCTCACCGGGTCCAAATGGGTCCCTACAGAGAGGAGGGGGGGTGGGGGGGGAAGCCAGAAAGCCAGAGGGCATCCTAATGAGAGAGAACAACCAATGCCATTTCCAGAATTCATTTCAGAAAAATGTGATGTGATGTGATATATATATATATATATATATATATATATATATATATATATGGTTACATTTTATTTTGATAGTCCACTTTAGATATTCTACTAACTATAAGTAACTTTTCAACTACATGTGAACTAAATGTCAACTAAATGAGTAGTAGTAGACTGTCAGTAGACTGTTATGGTAAGGTGTTAGGGTTCGGAGAACAAGCTAACTTGTAGTTGCCAAGTTACTTATAGTCTGTCGAATATCTGTTGGGAGACCAACACAATAAAGGGTTAGCAGATATTAAGCAGACAGTCTACTAATACTCTAATTACAGTTAGTTGACATGTAGCTCCAAAGTTACTTATAGTTAGCAGAATGTCTAAAGTGGACTATCGAAATATATATATACACAAACATGCCAACCAAACAATGAAATATGCATTCAATTTAATTTCTTTGTAATTTCTGGTTATTAATTAGGGCTGTCAAACGATTAATCGTGATTAATCGCATCCAAAATAAACGTTTGTGTTTACATAATTTATGTCTGTGTACGGTGTAAGAAAAAATGATGTGGACGTTGAAGATCTCAAATCACCAAGATCACCGGCATCAGAATGAACCCAGAACATCCAAATCTTAAACCTTTTATCCTGTTCTTAATGTAAATTAAGTTGATCTTGTTACAACAGCTGTGGTCTGTATGTTAATGAAGTTGAGACACCCCATTGTCTGAGAAGGTTCTCTGTGTCCCACACCCAGTCCCATTCTACAATTGACTACCATTTGCTCAGGATGTGATCAACCCAAATGGTCAAGAAACAATAGAACTTGACTGCCTTAATCTCTATGATAATTAAGCCATTTTGGGGATGAGCTTATTCTAAAATATATTTAGGAGTGGAATCTGGGTCGAGGCAGACTACAATTTCTTACAACGGAGTATAATTATTTTCTATATATAAATACACACACATGCATATATATATTTAAGAAAATGTGTTATTTATATATAAAATATTTATATATAATATAAATTATATATAATATAAATATATATACACAGTATATACATGCAAATACTTCTTAAATATATACATGCATGTGTGTGTATTTATATGTAGAAAATAATTATACACCGTACACACACATTTATTATGTAAAAACAAATTTTTATTTTGGATGCGATCAATCGCGATTAATCGTTTGACAGCCCTATTATTAATATAAAGTTATGTTTATGATTACATTTATGATTAAATCATAGAAATCCCTGTTTTCTACCACAAAATTGTTTTAGTTTAATTTTAATTGTTTCACTCAATTAAATTCTGACTGACACCCAGACTGATAAGCATTCAATGTTTTTGCCCCAAAATATTTGCATTTACCTCATTTAATATTCACAGAGGGCTCTTGCATGAGGGGTTTAATGATGTCCATTGTCCACAAAGCCATGTGTATGTCTTTCATATCCAATATGCAAGGCTGCGGCGTTCTTGTTTACCATAAACACAGCACATATCATCCTCCCTTCTGAGAGCACAAAGATTGGAAACCATCCATTTATGCAACTACACGTATTTATATTTAAATATTCCCTTGAATATTCTGATTGGAGGAATTATATATACTGATTTATTATTCTAAAGGAGGTCAAGGACCAGGAGACTTGAGCTCATGAATTTCATGAGTGGGGAAATGAAGCCATGGTCATCCTTTTTTCTTTCTTTTTTTTAAATCCAATAAGCTACAAGTCATTGCAATTCTGGACTCAGCTGCTTTCTTATACAGCAGAAGAGATTGAGATGGGCTTTAATGTCGGGTTCGTGCAAGAGCATGTCCTCATGTGGTAACATAACTTGAAAAAAGACATCATACACAAGCCTGACACACTTTACTAATGCTGTGAAGTGGAAATAAGCTGACGGTGCAGATAAAAGCAGTGTTGGGAATCAGTCACGCACATTTGCGCTGATACCGCTGATGCAGCCAAACAACAGAAGACGAGAAAGAGCACGGAGAGCAACGGTAGCAAAATCTGTATGCGATGATCTGTTTAAAATGAATGAAGCACAGTAGAGCGACGCTACCTTGGAGGTTAATGCTGGCTCTGAGTCGCTACTTTCAAACAATGAATGCTATTTTCAGCTGGCACACAGAACTCCAGCCCCAGAGTTAACGAATATAAATAGACAACCAGCTTCTTCTGAAGTATGACATCACCTTTTGTTCCTCTGGACAGATCAAGACAACACAGCCATTTATATTCATTAGCCAAGTATCTGGTCCTGTACATACTAACTGCATGCTATAAGCTAAAAAAAATGCATGCTATGGGCTACAAGAGGATTATCCAGGGACATTTATAAGGAAGAGTAGTACTTGGGAACTTGGGAATTTTGAGAGCCTACAAAATATGAATTATTAGAAATTTGCCAATGCTATAGTTTTGGAGCCGAAACAGGAACTACAGCTGCTTTTATCCAAATGCATAGCAAGGCTGAATGAAAACCTTAAAGGTAAAGTGTATTTTCGACATCTAAATATGTTCTCATAATTGTATCCCAGTTTGATACACAGAGACAACTATTAAGTCAGTCATCTGTAGGTTAGTTCCCTCAAAAAGTGTAAAAAAAAAGTACCATACTGACCTGCTCGAAGCCACAGGATTGGCTCAACCAATGGCGTGAATTTGGGGGCATGACTGTCCATTAATCCGACCAATGGCTGATGAGTATGGAGATACCTGCATAGAAATAGTAGGAATTTTTACAATTTGGTGAAGCTAGCAGAATTCACCTGATCATTAGTTAGAAACAAGACAAAAAAAATTCTGTCCATATTTCAAAGAACACTTTAAGGAAATAAACACATATTTACATTCATTGTAGCCTTAATAGGTTGTCTTCATCTGAAAAGTCTTACGTTGCCCTGTGATTATTTGGTACCACAGATAACATTCAGCATGATGCTGGGACTCGACATTCTTTGGTTTCTTTTAACAGCACATCATTAAAGCCTTATACATCCTGGGGTTTCCAGAGCACATGACATGCCATCTCTCGGCAGTCAAGATGAATTAATGTCCTCTTGTTCACGCTCAAAAAACCCAAGCCGTTCCACAGAGACAGGACTTCTGGTTAATTCGGAGACTCACTTTGATGCCTTTTTGCAACACATTTTATTCTGGATGAATACATTAACCTAAATAAATGCTGATTTATAGACTAAGTGAGTACATGGACTAAGTTGTGGATATATGTCATCTGGACTGTCATGTTTATTTAAAGTTGCTACATGCACACCTGAGATAGGATATTTAATGATGTTCACCTGCAAAGATTGTGATCTAAATGGCATTCATCAGGTGATTCATCAAAGCATGTTCTCAAAAATAACAGCTTTTTTGGTCCTCTTTTGGGACCTAGAACAGCTAGCCATTATATATAAGATCCTTGACTGATCAAATAGATAGTGTGATATCATTAAATATTTGTGGTAATCAAAACAGCTTTTTTTAATTTGCACTATGCAACAGTAAGTTTTAATGATAAGCTATTAGCTTGCTAACGGAAGGTCAACTGAAAACACAAATGTTTGAGCATTAGCAGCTTCAGTAATATAACAGATTTTCTTTTAATGATGGTGTTTCAGTTTGTTGAGCTTTAGCAGTTAAGCAAAGTTCCTGAGTCATTCCCTTTTAAAAGCACAGTCAAAGAGTTAAATGAGTAGGCAAGCAATCTTGTTTGAGCTAATCAAAAGAGCTATTAACCAATTAGCACTATGCTAGGTTTGTATGGTAAGCCATTAGCTTAGCTGGGGGGGGGGATTACACATTAGCAGCTTCGGTAACACAACTGATAATTGTTTAATTAGCACGCTGCACTTTAAACATTAGCACAATGTAACCCTCTCGAGAAAATTAATCAGTTGCTACAACTTGTTACCAAAACACTTTTGAACATGTCTCAAGAAACCTGCTACGCCAAGTCTAGCTTGTTTTGAATGCAAGAATGCATACATTTAAATGCCTCCCTAACAATACGCCCGATGTAGGACAAAGTGAACCCAAAACTAGTCTAGTTGTACAACTCTTCCTTCCTTAAGTAGTAGATTTAAAAAATAAAAAAAAACAGTTTTGCTACATTCCTACTCCAAACACACTGAATGAATGGCTTGCTATCAGCAAGTGAATCTTGGGACTGCATACTAGCTGCAAGAGAAATGCGAGCAGTCACCGTGCATTGTGTGTGTGTGGGGGGGGGGGGACACCCTGCTGTCGGCTGCGTCTGTCTTTGTTTGTATCTTTGGGTTGGCCTGTGTTCGCCTCTGGGAATGTAATGAGCAATTCAGAACACAGCCAAGCATTCTGCCCCATGATACATGCCAGAGTAACGCTGGGAGGATAGCCAGAAAAAACGAAGCCATCGCTATTACAGCATCCAGACTACGGCAACAAGGTGCCATCGGCCAAAAGCGCCATGTGTTTCCGCAAGGGGCCGTCTGTCTGCTTCACGACTGGCTCATATTCTGTAATCAAGCTTTCGAGATGCTCTCGGTCCAACGTGACCACTCAAAATCCAGCTGTCTCATAAAAGAGTCCCTTGGGTGTGAGGAAATTGCAGTCTGCATTGCACAGTGTGGACCTTAACTGTGCTTCTTTTGTGCTGTTGTCTTCAGAGAGCATCTAACAAGGAAACTAATCTCTTAATCATGTTCCCAGTGGCACCGTGAGAGGTGCCGCATCGGTTCAAACGAAGACACACTGTGTAATATTTACAGAGGAGCTTGATGCTATCAGGGCAGGGAGGAACTGGCTGGCAAAAGTAAACATTATGAAAGAGGCCCCATTTCTTACCGTTTTTTCCCCTCGGTATCACAACGGAGTGAGTCAGTGCTGATGTATATGGTTTTGTTGAACTTTTTAAAATCTGAGTTGCAAGCAAAAGCACTTTCGAACGAGGCCTAGGGATTGTTAACGGGGTCAAACTGCATTTACACAGAACTTGATTACGCAGTCGGAGTGAACAGCAAAAGCCCGGGTAGACGGGAGTCTATACCTGTTGTGGTCATGGACCCCAATTTCTAGGCTGTCACAAATAAATAAATGGCGCTCTGGTGAAAAGCAGATAAGGCGGATGTGGTGCGCTGAACAGCAACACTGGGAAATGAGATGAACACCAGTGGTACAAAAGGAAACCCTAACTTACCTTGCAAGTGCACTTCTTAACAAGAGGACCATCTCAGCTGCCTAATAAACTGCAAAACATAGTATGGAAAAAGCAGAAAAGCATGTTTAAAAAGTACACAAACAACACCCGGGTGGGCCAACCGCATCTGAGATTCTCAAGTGCGCAACCAGCAGACACTCTGCAATGCCATAAAGCCACAGGAGCTAAGGAGATGACAGATTCTGAAAAAAGGGAGGAAAACTGTGAAACACTGTTGTGCAAGACCCAATCCTCCTTCCTCAAGCCAAGATGTTGCAAGCTAATCAAAATGTTTATTTGCATCCCTAATTATATATTATACAACACGTACTCTACCATGTTGTGTATGAATTTTAGAAGGGTAGAGCCTCAAATTAAACACTTCAAGTGTTCATTTTAGACTAGTTCATTTTAGAAGTGTGCCCCAATTTACATACTTATGTTTTATTCTATGGCATTTTGAACTAAAAAATATTGTGAGTAGTGTGTTCACAGTGAACATTCCAAAAATGCACTTTAAATACCCAGATGATGCACTTAATTAACCATAAAAACAAAGTGTGGAATGTTTATATGGAATGTGCAACTTTAACTTAATAGCGGTACATGGTGCTTCGTATATAGTGTGTGATTTCAGACACCACTGTTATTATTGCTAGCTAGCAGGCTAAGCTAACAAGGCATCAAACATGTGCATCTATCAAATCAGCACATACAATGAAAGGACTACGAAAGGCCCTGTCCCAAATGGCACACTTCATATGCACTTTTGGTCTTGTGGACTTACAATGGCTGCCGCGTGTCCGTTAAGTCCGTGAGACCGTAAGGTGTCCCATTTGTCATTTTAGGCCTCAGAAAGACCCCTTTGCGGTCAATATGCACCCTCGATGCGTACTTTTGCCGAGCCCACACTGATGCGGACTCCGCAGCACACTCCTTCCAGACAGTCAAAGCGGCATTACGTCACGAAAGTGCGGACTCGTAGGAAGACCGTGATTGCTTAGGGTGCCATTTGAGACAGGGCCAAAGTCCACGTGTGAAAATCAGCTGCATAGCCCAGCGAGTTATTGGATCTTAAAAACAAATCCATCAAAAAAAATGGCAGTGTGAAATTCACCATTCTTGAGTCAATAAGCAACACATTTATTTGGCTGTTGGAGCCCAGCAGGAACGTAATGAGATGGGAGGTTTTTGAAAAAGGGCCTAAGCAATTTCCTTCGCCTCCGTCCCTCATGATCCAGCAACATCAACAGGCCATCTCCCAATGTTTACTTACTGAATGATAGGATGATACACAATTGCAGTGAGCGCTGAAAGCAATCAGAGGGAACAATTGCCGTGGAGGAGTGTAATATCAGCTTATATAAAGAATGATACACCACAGCCTGTCCAAGAATAGCAATGGATTTATTGTTCTCCATACATTCATATCAGCACAGGCTTGAGGCACTAGCCTCCTGAAAGCTCAGACACAAAAAACGAGCTGTTAAATACCATATACCAAAGAAAATGAAACATTTTAAATCTAATATAAGTATATAGTATATAAATGTATTGTATTGGATTGTATTGGATTATTTAAGTTGCACATACTGGAGATTCATTCATGCTCATTGTGCAAAAGGGCTGTATAAAAGCTTTAAAAAACGAGCACATCTGAGTCACTCAGAGTCGAAATGTTCTGATTTCATTAACATAAACAAGACAGTGGAGCCGTACACATTTCCCGTTGAAAGCTATTCTGCATCTGCCATACAGCTGTTCATTTTTATGCAGATGGAAAGGGCAGCGGTGAGTCTAATGTGGCTATTTACGTGGACTGAAGAGAGGCCACACAAAAGCCTCCTACGCTGTATGCAGATTCAGACAGAGAAGAGCCTGCCGTGGGTGGCTTAATGGCATGAACATGTTCAGAACAATTGAAATGCATGGTTAGGCATGTATGATTCTTCAACACGTTTTCTAAAAGAGTTTTGTTCAGACTGACACTACATCTCTTTCAGACCAACATTCAAGTAAACACTATATATATAAAACATTAAATATAATAAAGTTACAAAAATAAGCACGGCTATTTTGTAAAGCCTCCAGCCAACAATTATTTTATTTTTTATTTTTTACCTCAGGCTCATGTACTGCTTCCGCCGTCCTGCTGGGAGGATCCAGCCCACGGCACTTACATAAGGCGGTCGCTGGAGTCTGGACACGGTATGATTCATGGACACAATGTGACTGGCGGAACCACGAACCGACTGCGGAGACAAAGGGTTATTATGTTTATTTTAAGGAACAGTTCATCCAAAAATGAGAATGTTACTCACTCTCACGTTGTTCATAACTGACTTTCTTGTATCCATGAAATACAAAAGGAGAATTTTTGCAGAATGTCAAGGCTGCTCTTTTCCGGGCTTTTAAGCTTCAAAAACGATGCAAAAGTAAACTTCTGGGTGAGCTATTCTTTAAAGGGACAGTTCAAAGTCATTTTTATCACACTCATGTTGTTCCAAACCTTCATTACTTTCTTTATTCTGCGGAACACAAAAGAAGACATTTTGAAGAATGTTTCAGTTGTTTTTGTCCATTCAATTAAAGTCAAATGACAATTGACAATGACATTGTCAAAATATCTTCTTTTGTATTCTAGAATCTTAATTTTAATGCAGGTTTGAGTAAAATTACAGAACTTTTGTTTTTTTTAGGTAAACAATCCTTTTAACTCTTTCCCCACAAAGGGAAAAAAAGAAAAAAAATTGCCAGCCAGCGCAAACATTTTTGATAATTTTCACAAAACTTTCAATGGCCCCCAGAATATTTCGTTATATAAATATTGGAACATACAATATATTAAAAGAAAGGACAGAGCCTATGCTTTTAATCAGACAAACAAAACAGTATGCATTATTTTTGTTATCAACTTGAATATGGGTAGGTTTAATTTAAAAAAGCAACATTTTGAACAAAAAGCTGAGAAAATCGCGTTTTTGTCAAAGACTACACCCGGAAAAAATAGATGGAGATTAAATCCATCAACACCCCCAAAGCTTCACAATCCTAGCTCGTCCTGGGTCGACATTCGTTCGGTAACATTAGGCAGTTCTGATTCACATGCGGTTTAATGTTGATGATCGCGTTATTTTACATGTGGGTAAGAAATGCTTCTATAGAGAATGAGAATGTGACGTCACGCATTTCACTCCGCGTTGCATTCCGGGAGGGCGCCGCCATATTAGGTGGTTACGCTATCCGTCGCCATGGTTACTTCGACAGTGGGACAGAGAGAAAAAGCGTCAGAGAGAGAAAGAGCAGCTTGATGTTCGTTGGCATTTTTGCGATACGGTTGAATAAATGGAGAAATAGGAAGCGACAGGAAAGGAAAGGGGCTCTATAGGGAGAGACAAAATAACAACGCCAGGCAGTGTTATTTAGAGAAACTGCTTAGCATCAACAACATGGACCCGAACGACCTGCAGCTACAGAATGGATGAAACACCCAGAAGCACTACCACTTTTCACACACCCTGACATAGTCAATTACCTAGTTTATCGTATCAGTGCCTACACAATGCAAGAGTTTAGAAGCTTTAAGTCATTAGAAGCTCATGAACATTTCTGATACGGCTGGGTGCAACTTACAAACCCACAAACCTGTAAACTGCGAGAGCTCAGTCATACTTGAGGCTTCAGGCGTCATTTATACGTGGAAATAAATCTGATATGAATCGGATGTGCATTTGGACCTGCCGTGTAAGCGGACAGATCGGACATTCCCCTGTCAATGCAAGTCATACGTCATTGAAAAAAAGTGT
Source organism: Abramis brama (assembly GCF_963993115.1). NCBI lineage: Eukaryota > Metazoa > Chordata > Actinopteri > Cypriniformes > Leuciscidae > Abramis > Abramis brama. The sequence goes on along the minus strand of NC_139968.1, from coordinate 19,783,656 downwards.
CTTTTTGAAACAGTTTGCGGTACAGATATCTCTATAACAAATTAAACAACTCTAGTTGACCAACAGAGTATTAATTTTGTTCATTTGTGTTAAATAAAAAGCAATCTCGCGCTGAAATATGTTGCTTTTGAAATCATGCTGAGTGCTCGTTGTCGCTGCTCAGTTTAGTGACAAGCAGTTTCTCTAAATAACACTGCCTAATGTTGTTATTTTGTCTCTCCCGATAGAGCCCGTTTCTTTTCGCTTCCTCCTTCTCCATATCTTCCCAAGAAACTGCGACATATCGCTAAAATGTAAACAAATATAAGCTGCGCGTTAGTAACCATGTCGAAGTAACCATGGCAACGGATAGCGTAACCACCTAATATGGCGGAGCCTTCCCGGAATGTAATGCTACGTGAAAAGATCGTGACGTAACTCCTCATTCTCTGTAGAGAGCCTAAGTCCCTCCCCTTCCGGCTGACCACCATGGGACCTTACTTCGGAAAAATATTGTATGGTAGTCAATGGCGCGAGACAACAAATATTTTGATCTCGTTTGAATTGTGCCCTGAATTACACATATGATGTTTGTCAATTTAAAATATACATTTTAAAGTCAAGAAAGTCACAGTTTGATGTAAAACTGTTGAGGTATAAGACTGTGAAAATACGTAATTACAGAGACTACAAACCCAAAAGGCGCACGTGTGACGTCATACCTTTTCTCTCAATGAATGAAGCTAACTTTACTGAAGCTAACGTCTGTCTGTTTCTATAGTCTTACGTTATAATCGTAACGTTACGCCGTCATGCCTGAGTGTTTTGTACCAGACTGCACACATACGAGCAACGTATGACGTACATAGTGCAAGACGAGAGATGTAGTTCATTGAGCGATTTTCACATAAAACTAAATGTTACTCTTCTGTTTTATGACAAACTGCGACTTTCTTGACTTTCATAATTATCTTTTAAATTGACAAACATCATATGTGTAATTCAGGGCACAGTTCAGACGGAATAAAAAGATAAGTTGTCTCTCGCCATTGACTACCATACATATTTTTTCCGAAGTAAGGTCCCATGAGCCGGAAGCGGAGGGGAGGGACTTAGGCTCTCTATTGCTTGTTTCTGCTTCTTCTTCACCTCTGTTTTGATCCAGAGATTCAGTACTCTTTTAGAAGATGCATAATAGCGCCCCCTACCATATAACAGTGAAAACATGGATTGCCGGAAAATTCTGCCAATAGCTGGGAAAGAGATGGCTATCAAAGCATTCCATGTTAATAATGCTTTTTATTTAAACAAAAAAGCTAGAATTTCTCATCTAAATGCAAATCAGATTATTTCAGTCATATTAAAAACTTTCACCCTGGTATGCTTACCCATGGGTTAACAGTCCAGAGTGGTTTCAGATATAACTGTAATTAGTTTCCAAAACAAATTCGAACTTTGCATCCACAAGGGAGACAGACACTCCTAATTAAGAAATTCACAGCGAATCTGTCTAAAAGGGTTGGCCTCCTGCAAGTCATTTAGGGAGCCAACTGTGCCTTTATTAATTTGTCAAAACACTGTCAGCATGAAAGGAATTGTGTAGAGAACGCTACGGTCCCTTGACGGGAATAGCGAGAACATTTTTCAGTTGAACACTATAGCAGGGGTTCTGGTAGTAAAAAAATTAAGGGTTTATTTGGGAATTCCTACTCTAGATTGAAATGGTTGATTGTATTTTTTCTTTGACAGGTGCATTACGAGAGGGATGCCAAATTACTTCTTCAAATTGAACTTTTCAACTTGGTTATGAAACTGCCTTTGCATGTGCAAGCAATTTTATGCTCTAATAAAGTGAGATAATATTACAGTCAGTCAGTGCAGACACTGCTGAGTGGCTGAAAACCAGAAAACGTGGCCTAAAGTGAACCAAGCAGACTGAAGACTATTGCATTTTTAATGTGTAGTTGCAACTTTTCCAAGATAAAATGGCCTGATTAACTTAATGGAATATTTTACCAAAATTTGCAATAATTTGTCTAAAACTGTCCACAAAATCTTTAAAAATGTTTTGGAAAATGCGCTACAGAGATGTGTCAACTAAGACAACTAAGCTTTTAGACCTGTTCATTTTAAAACACTGAAGGTTTTGTGTGAAAGCTAAGAGATTGGACATATTAAGCACTGTTTTATTTCATTAGAAATGACTTGTGGTGGATGGACACTGATTTGAGGTGACAGCTTTGTGCTGTTTTGATTAATAAATCTTGAAGATTGACAGATCTGATTAGGACAAGCACACGGAGCAGAGGGACAAGACAGAAATTAATTATTGATTATTTTGAAGAATTCGAAACGCTAGGGAGAAACGGGCTGAAAGATATCTTGGAAAAAAATACTTTTATTTCGGGGGGTGGACATGTTCTTTTTCCAGTATAATACAGCAAAATAAATAAATAACGAGAGAGCAAATGTTACAGTGATTTTAAAACACATTAGGCAGCTTAAAATGCCCTTAAACATTGCAAGATCATTATAATGTACCATATAAAACGATTGCAAAAGCAAACCTGAAAGACACAGATGTTTAATTAAATACATTACTGGAATAAATAATTCTATAGTTCCTTAGCCTAATTATAGCAACATATTAAACTGCCTAGTCACGAAATATAGGCCAAACACTCACAAAGAAGCTGTTTAGTCCATCAATAAATATCTTTGTGGTGTAGCATCTTTGTTCAACAGAAAGATCCTCTCATGTAGTGCGGCAGCAGCAAGAGGCTATTTAATTAATTCTTCAGTCTGAATACTAAAAACTCTTGCACGGCATCTTCTGTCCCTGAGCTCAAACCAATCGATTGAACAATTTGCCATAGAATTGCAGAGTACTCTCTGTGGTGCTCATATAAGGTAATTACCTCTGGGATGTGAAGGGAAAAACGCCTGTGAGAGTGATGCTGGAAAAACGAAGTGCCACGGTATCATCAAACAGCAGGGGTTAGACGTCGCTGCATAAATTAAAGAAGAATGATGTGACAGCCGTGTCGTCTGCAGCAAAATCTTCTGCTGCGATATGTTAAACAATGCAGCAGTTTGAAAGCCCATTGTGAATTTAACTGGAGAAACCCTTGTCTGGATGTAAAGTAACATCTGTAATGTTCGAGGAATAGTTAAGCAAAATCACATTTGTTCTGATGAAATACCAAGAAAACTATATACAGTACAAACTCATGCAACTACAACATAGAGACTTTTTCTGCAGGATGGCACACAATAAGACAGAGGAACCTCAAGACCCCACTTTTGACTCTTTAAAACATCCTTGTACCCCAAGACGCTGATGAACAGCAACACTGAATGTGTCAATCTTTTTTTCATATGGCAAATAACCAATAAATGGGTATTTAAAATGCATAGTACTAAAGTAAAAAATAAATAAAACAAAAAATAATACTTTACAATGCTACTAAAGGATGAAACATCAAATTATATATGATCTTTAATATTTAAAATGTTTTAGTTACACACAGACACACACATTTGTATATATATATATATATATATATACTGTATATATATACACGGTGTGCCCCTACTTTAAAAGGTGCAAACTTTAAAATAATAATAATAATAATAATAATAGATGGATTCTGTATGAGAACAGTCAAAATATGCCTCTGACAAACTCAAATGCTGTGTACAGTAAGCAGTAATGCTCAATGATATTGAAATAAAATTAACAATATGTGACCCTGGATGACAAAACCAGTCACATGGGTAAATTTTTTGAAATTGAGATTTATACATCAACTGAAAGCTGAATAAATAAGCTTTCCATTGACTTATGGTTTGTTATGATAGGACAATATTTGGCCGAGATACAACTATTTGAAAATCTGGAATTTGAGGGTGCAAAAAAAATCGAAACATTGAGAAAATCGCCTTTAAAGCTGTCCTTTTATGTTCGCAATTCACTCACAAAAATAAATGTTTTATATATTTACGGTAGGAAATTTACAAAATATCTTCATGGAACATGATCTTTACTTAATATCCTAATGATTTTTGGCATAAAAGAAAAATTTATAATTTTGACCCATGTATTGTTGGCTATTGCCACAAATATACCCGTGCGACTTGTGACTGGTTTTGTGATCCAGGGTCACATATTTTGAACTTCTAAAGCCACTTTTTCTAATGGTCTATTCAATGTTTTAGTCTGCCACAATAACGTATAATCGTTCAGGGGCTTCTCTCAACAAATACTGCAATTAATACAATTAACTGAGCTAATAACACTGTATATATAATTAATTCAATTAAAATGCACTGAGAGCCCTATATCAAATAAATGGAATCACATTACAAGCAAAGGGAGTGCAAGATAATCTAGCTGTTAATAGCATTCAGGTCGGACAATGTGCTCTTGCCGACACCCGTTGTCATTCAAGAAAGGTGACAATGAGCCGGTGTCAGAATGTGCTGAGGGAAGTGGTTTTGTGTGCCAAATCGCAGCAGGTCATCTATGTACCTCAACACCTCGCCTGAGGTTACCCCGAGGACAAGAATGAAAACCGAAGGCATGAAAGGGACACAATATCACCATAAAATTGCATCTACAGTCAATAAGTCAGCATCTAAGCATAGCTTAAGGAAGTGAATCGAGAATAAGGCATTGCACCCCACAGAAGACTGTATCGCATAGGCATCGAACTCACACACAGCAACATCTACATTAAAGGAAAAATGAGAAGTGGGGGATAAGAAGAGCTCCTGGTGCACAAGCGCTATTTCAGGCACACTAAAAACACGATTCTCCCAAGACTCATCCGTCTCCTCTTCAAAAAAACGCCCGACAGCTAAGAAATCCCAGCAGGCCATAGATCTGATGTATACTTTGAAGGCTTTTCCCCGTTCTTACCCCCTCCGAATCTCTGTTCTTCTCAAAGCCTCCAAGAACAATCACATTACGTTTTTCCTTCACCGCCTGTTTATAGCTGTCAGAAAACAACGGGAAAAACTCCTAGCTAGGTCAACAAACAAGAACCGTTTTGATGGTTGGCCCGATTCGCTCTGTTCTTTCACGTGGATATGTGCGCACTTCCGCACCACCTCACTACTGAATTTAATGTGCTCATTTGCGAACTTGGGGAGGGTGTGCGTTTCCTCTGCCATATGCAGCTTGAAAATGATCTTCTTGGTGTGCAAAGGGCCGTGAAGAGTCCTTGGCAACAATCCACCCCCTCTTCTCGAGGAGCAAGAACGGCGCTCACCTTCGGCTAAAAGCGCACCAGTGTAGGTGGTAGTGCCTTCAGGTGCGAGCGCTCACGTTCACATCAGCCTCAAGGGGTTGTAAGTTTGTTTTCCCAACTTCACCAATGACGAAATGTTAATAAATGGTAGGTGGAGTCTGGAGTAATCAGTGGGTGCTTCCCAACACTCAAACTGATGCTTCCTCGCTCCTCCGTCCTGCAGCCAGTGACCCGGACACTGATCAAGGAAAGTCATCTTGAAGGACATCTCAATTCTCTAACTGCACCACGAGGAACGAGGAGTAAGGACGCTTCCAGAGGAGCTATGAGTGAAGATGCATAGGTGTATCCTATGCAGAAGTCTTTCTTGTTGAAAAACCTGATGCCAATATGAATTCTCCTCCCCCTTCACATACGACACAATTTTAATTTATGCTTTACCTTCACAACCTACTTAATCCATAAATCTCATATTTCAACAGGCCATCATGCTTTATTATCAGTTAATTTATTAAATTACCAAAATTTTACAACATAAGGGCAGATCTCTTGAGCGCAGCTGGTGACGCTTTGAAGTGACACTTGAGTGATCAAGAATATTCCAATATACAAATTTCCTTTGATTCCCTCGTCCTCATTTTCTTCCCTCGCATCCGAAGTGGAGTGGAGCTGAGACGTGAGAAGGCAAAGAAAGAAAATGAGGACAAACAAATAAGAAATGAGCAGCACCCTTTAAAATATATATATTTTAAAACCTATCAGGTCAATACACAAAATTGCTTTCTTCTGGGAAAGCAGTTGTCTTTCAAAAAATGCTTGAAAGGTTGAGGCTATTTTCAGAACTGAAAAATGTTGAGCAAAATATGCATTACTGCATGAAAAAAAGCTTCAGATTGGAGCAAACCCCCTCATCATATTGCACATTCAATTCAACAAATGGCATCCAGCTATCTTTGAAATAAACTTTCGCTTTTTTTGTTAAAGCAAACCATTCAGACGGCCCGTATTCTGGCAGTGCATATCATTTTAAATAAATGAATTTTAAATGAATACTATATTATAATATTTCACATTATATGTAACTGATATATACACACTGCATATTTTTATCTTCATGGAAAAATATATATATATTTTATATAGATTATATATGTGGGCATACATAATATTTTAATCAATTTTTGGCATGGAACATTAGTATATAAAAATTGCATTTTATATACACATACAATGTGTATACATATGTGCGTGTAAATATTTTACTTTTGGTAAGGAATATTTTTGCCTGTTTAAATATTTTAAATGTATATACACAAGACCACAAAAGCATACACTGAAGAAAAAAAAAAATAGTGTATACAGAATTCAAAGTAAGTGCTTTCAGTATTCATTTAAAAACTACAAAGTTCTATCATATCCATTGCATTTTTTATTTTACGTTCACAAAAAAAATGTGTTGGTGTATCTATCAAACTAAGTGCGCATCTGCCACCCACTGGCCAACTGTGTAGGACACTTAACCAAATTAGACGCAGTACTACAAACACTTTTATTTGTTTAACACTGAAAAGACACATTTACAAAATTAACTGAACAAGCAGCAAATTGGGAAGCCATTAAATGAGCATGCCAAAAAAAAAGACAAAGCCAGAGAACAAACATAATGAACACATCAAGCAACTGTTGAAACATTCTTGATTTGCATACTAGTATTAGTACATACTGCCATCATTAGGCCTCTGGAGGAACTACCTGAAACAAGAAACACAGGTGACTTGGAATATAGAGTTCAGAATAATTAAAAACAGCAAAAAGGTGGTGAGAAGTGAGGAGAACTGTACCGTCTCCAAGTCTTTGATTACCACGACACCCTTCTCTATTTCCAAGTCACTCTCAGTGTCATTGTGTGACCGGTATTCCTCACTGTCCGTCTCAACTCCACTGGGCTGCAGGAGAATATTAGTATCCTGAAATTTGGCAGTGAAAGAAAAAAAAGAAAAGCGCTAACCTCATAATCCGGATCAACTACATGGTCTTCCTCGGCCAGTTCCTGAGTGAGCGCCTCCACCCAGGACTGCTGATCTACCTCCTCTTCCTCATCCAGGTCATCCTGCTTTCTCTTGCTGCCTTTACCACAAGGCTTGGTAGGGGAACAACGCACCTCTAAAACAGAAAAAACAGCTGCACTTCAAGTCTCATACCTGAGAGTGGTTTAGGGATGTAAAGGGATGAGCTTACCCGGGGACACAGCACAGCCAATGCTGGTGCAGACCGGATAACCCAGAGCTCTCTGGATGCGGCGGGGCAGGATGGTCAACAGCAGCCGTGTGACCCTGTGGAGACGCTTCCGGACCGTTCGGCACTGTCTTTCTTTAGGGGAGCCGCCGCCTTTTTCCTCACCGGCTGGAGAGATGGCCTTCACTGGTGTGGAGAAACCAAACAGCCACCAGAAGCCACGGAGAGCCCGCATCTTAAAAAGAAGCAGCATACAGGATCAAAGCAAGTTCTAGAATTTAAAAACAGAGCAATAGTTCAAAACAAAAACCACACTTAAAGTTAAAGAATTGTTTACTAGTACTAATTTACATAACACAAGTAAAAAATGAACTAATATATATATATATATATATATATATATATATATATATATATATATATATATATATATATATATATATATATCTGGTTTTCTGGTCTCAACTGGTTTATGCTGGTCTTGGCCAGTGTGGTGCTCAATGGTTTAGCTAGTATGGCCACCTGAAAAGTGTCCACTAATAACAGCAGACCAGCTTAGGCTAGTTTTAGGTTTTTTTTGGACCTGTGTTGATTGATAAATAAAATCAACATACATCTAAAATGGTTGTTTGTTTTATAGCCTTAAACGAGGAAACTGACTACTAACAGGTACTCGGTGCCAGGATGTTAGTAATAACTCAACCTCAGTGAGTCAAGGAAATAAAATTACCCAATTAAATGAAAATGAAAGTAAATGCAGCTTAAACTGGTTTGCTGGTCTGTGTTGCTTTATGTTGGTCTTGGCTAACCTGGTGCCCAATGGTGTCCCAGCCTAGACACCTGAAATGTGCAATGATACTAGTATATTAGATAATTTTAGGTTTTTTTCAGTAATATATAAAACATTATGTATAAGAAAATAGAGTGCCAAAGTGTTTGAGATCATTTGTTTACAGTCTGACATTTGAAATGAGTTAACAGACCACTAACCAGACCAGACAGGTACCAGGGTGCAGCAATTTTGTAAACACTTGTTTTTTACCACAGTTAGTTGCACTTAAAGACTTACAGTTAAACTGACTGGCCAAGACTGTGAAATCCGACAGAGGACGGCTGAAACGACTCCACCTCTCTTCGACACAGCTTTCTTCTGCTGGGAACAAAAGTTTTAATTTTTACAAACGCTCATTTCTCTCGAACGCCTCGAGGTTGTGAACAAAACAAACTCCTGTTTTGTCTCAGTGAGGGAAATGTAATCGAATAAACTTGCCTCTTGGCCCTCAGTGTTCTCTGACTCAACGGTGTAGTTGCACTGGTTAGTCATCTCGATGCTCTCTGAATTAATCCACCGACTGTCTAAAAGCGATTCCCTGCCAATTTACAAGCAGCCATGCACGTGCTAATTAAAGCACGTGCGTTTATCCAGCCCACTGCGGTTTGTGCGGGTGTCCGCATGCGTGGAGACCTTCGCTGCGTGCGAATTAGAAAACTAGCATACTGCATGCTGCATATTACGGTTTATAAAGTATGGAAAAAAGCACGCAATTACTATCTCATGTATGTTTGTTTAGTAAAAAGCAATATGCTATTGACACATTTTATTATATTTTATTTTTTGCATCTGAATGTTACCTTGAAAACAATTAATTAATTAACAAAAAAATGTATAATATAATATAGACTTTTAAATTATTATTAAAAATAAAAAAAATATAAGGTACATTTCTCGTTTCGTTTAAATTAATTAATTGCAGTGTAACATATTTTAAATAAATTGCCTCAATGACTGTGGATCAAGGAATCATAAACAACAAAATATTCCTAAAAAATATATCCTTACACAAATTTTAACCTAAAATCCTGTTGTTTTGTGCACATGTATAGCTACCATTGTATTATTTGAAGTATAGCCTACCTTGGAGTAGGCCTACAAATACAATACACAATGGGAAAAGGTAGGCATTATAAATGTATTTGTATGAGTTGTTTTGCTAAACTAATGTTTAATTTTACTTTAGATTTATATTGTTCTGTGTCTTTGTAATTTTATTGCTAATTCCCTGTTGTTGGTTCATTTGCGCATGAGGCGGCCTAGTGTCTAAGGGTAAATTTATGTTGATTTCTTTTACAGTAAGTTGTTATATGATAACAATTATATATTATTATATTAAAAATTATATGATCAATAAGTTCAGACATATGTTTTTACATTGCTTTGACTCATCAAAATAATTTAAGCAATTTTTAACTTTTAAAGTAAGTTTAATGTAATTTAAAGCCCATGTTGCAGGTTAGAGTACACAGTAAGCCAATGTATAGAAAAATAATGTAGGAACTAGATTTAAATATAAACATATACTTATAAAACGCTAATTAGGCTTCTGGAGTCGTTTTTGTGAGAAATTTTTACTTCCGCATTTGAAAATCGCTTAAACCGCCGAACCTGAAGTGACGTAACATGAGGTAGAGCGGTCAAAGTAAACAATTGGAAAGCAATGGATCGCAATGACAGATCGGAAAGCTGGGGGAATTGTAGCCTAAATGTTTACTCGTATGATATATATATAATTCATATATAATTGATATATGATGATATCATATAATTATGAGCCTGATATGAAGCCAAGTGAGCAGGACAGGCCAGGGTTAGACAGAACAACGGTGAGTTGTGGTGTGAGGAGAACAGGGCGAGAGAACAGTGTTAGCTTATAGATGCATTCACGTTAGCCGACGATATGTACAACCAAGGCCGGACTTACCATTGGGCTTGACTGGGCTCAAGCCCATGGGCCCCGCCCAATAGGGGGCCCCGCCCGTTTACGTTTGATTTTTTCAATAATATGTCAGTCATTTAATTTTTCATTTAAAGTTTGTTGATTGGTCTAGCATTGTTACCTGGCCTTGCCCTGCAATGAAAAATGTAATTTAATTAGCTAAATTAAATGTCAGTCATCTTGAGGTTTTACGCTCACATGAGGTGGTTTTTCAGGCAATTCGAAAAAGGAATATTTCGCAAAACTGCAATGGAAACAGTTTTTGCGCATTTACAGTCACCAGAGTTAGAAGACGCGGTGTGTTTGAGGTCCATGTATAGCTACGCAAATAATAATAATTTTATATTATTTAATTATAACATTTAATAGGCTATATTTAGAAGACGCTTTAATGCAAGAAAGGAACTGAGTGTGGAGCGCGCACTGCATGGCATGGAGGCGCGGCCGCGAACACTTGCATTTTCCTATCAACAGTGGAAACAACTTAAAATACTCTATCATTTCTGGTCATACAGAAAATAATAATACATTATTCCCAACTACTTTTATTTGTGTAAACTCACAATAACAAGAAAACGTTGTGCTTTTGTAAAATAAAATAAAACAATCAGACGCACTTTCATGATCTCCGTAAACTGGAGCGCGAGAACTGAAACAAAATATAGCCTATGTAGGCTAAAGCTTGAAATGTCCACTTTAAAACGAACAAATTCGAATCGAAAGCTAATACCTTTGATTAATCCGTATGAAATGTGCATTTCTCTCTAAAAGCGCATCTGCTTAGCGGAGATGGAGTTGCGATTTTAGCCAAAGCAATAGTTTATTAATAATATTAATGGCTCTTCTCATTCAGCACTGCGGGAAAAACATCAATTCCAGGTTCTAATTTGGCCTTTGAAAACCAGTAAAATCGACATGTTTTCCATATTAATTTGTGAATATTTTAAATGTTTAATAAAGGGGCAAAAAGTCAAACAAAAATCTGAAAATTCGTCGATATTTACTTTTTTGCGCAGCAGTTGGTGTAGCCAGTTCAAATTAAAATGTTGGTGTTCAACTTTGCGTTTTAAAAAGACAACAACCGTTCATTTTTCGTTTTTCAATTACGGGTTAAAAAAGGAAAAACGAATGGACACAAAAGTAGCCTATCGTTTGGACAGAATACGAGACAGAGTTCTTTATTAAATTCATAAAAGAAACAATAATTAGCCTATAGGAATACTGGATTCTAAATCTCAAAGAAATGCCACGATCAAAACATATGTTTTCCAGGTAAATAAGTGTTTTATTCTCATTCTGACCAAGACATTTGTGCATTGCAATAAACTTATGATCACTTTGAACTTTTTTAATCATTATTTATTTATTGGAAAAAAACTTTTTCAAGCTTCAATCGGTGGTCATATAAATAAATTATTACGTTTTTTTAACATGTAACACTGTCTATGGTACCAGTCACCTTTTGAAAGTAGCTTTGCACTTCAAATAACGATTGGATCGATTATATTGTTATGCCACCAGATGACGACAAATGACTTTTAAAAAACATTTGTCATTGAATCGTTCATTCAGGAGATTCGTTCAAAAATGCTGATTCATCTATTGAAACAAGTGCATTTGATTGAGGAATTGAATCATTCATTCAAACCCAAGTTTTTTTTATTTTTTTATAATTCAGATTAATTAAACATTTTTAATAGACTTCAGTAATTAACATAAATTATGTTATTTTGTTTAGTTGTTTGTTCAGAATCGTGATCTCTATTTTTATTCTCAGTTTATCCAGAATTGTGTAGCTCTAATACATAGCTTGTGTATGTATCATTTTGTTCTATTTAAAGCAGGGTTTCTCAAACTCGGTCCTGGAGGGCCACTGTCCTGCACGGTTTAGCTCCAACCCTGATCAAACACACCTAGCTGTGAGTTTCTAGTGATCCTGAAGACATTGATCAGCTTGCTCAGGTGTGTTTGATCAGGGTTGGAGCTAAACTGTGCAGGACAGTGGCCCTCCAGGACCGAGTTTGAGAAACCCTGATTTAAAGTAATGTATAGAAGGTAGGGCCCGAAAGTGACTCAAGCCCAGGGGCCCCCACCACCCTAAGTCCTGCCCTGTGTACAACACTATGCTCAGATCACAGTACTGTACAGATTATTATCATCATGTATCAGGCAATAGCAAAGCTAGTACTTAGACCCATACCTGCATGTGTTGTGTGTGTCAGCCATTAGAAGACAGTTTCCAGAGGAAGAGGGACTTTATAAAGGCTTTGAATTGACCCATTTGGTGACGATAAATAAAAAAAATGATCACAATCACAACTGTCTTACTGTACAAAAACTTTATATGTAGAAACAGCCAACACAAACATTAAAGTCGGTTTGTACAGATTGAAAATGAATTATAGAACATAATATATTATATTTATAATAATAATAATAATAATAGTGTCGGCTGCAGACTAATAACAAACACATAAATGCATTACATTACAAGTTTATGTAGGATATGTTAATTAATTAAATTAAGACATGGCACATTTTGTAAAAAATATGTACAATAAGTGATCTCTGACGGATCCGTGAGCGTCATGTTTCCCGCTGGCGGCCGAACCACATGCTGATGGCGGACCGGGCGACCCGATGAAGGAGCCGGGACAGTGTGCACATATCGCCGGGATTATAATCATTCGATTATAGTGAACGCTACACACTACCGCGTTTTCCAAAGCAGAAGCAGAAGTGAAGTCCCGTCTCTTACCCGGCACAAAACGCACACTGGCACGGAAGATCGCACCGTCCTTTTTCTTATTCGGAAACCTGTGGACTCGATGTCCTGACAGGCCATAATTCACAATCATTTACCACGACGATGATTTATTGAAATACAATAAGCACAGAAAACACACTGAATCATGACCGCTCCTGCGCTCCAACTGAATACCAACCTATCTCTGCACTGAGCGCGAACGCAGAGCCAAACGACTACCTCATGTGACGTCAAATGACGCGTTGGTGGAAAAAAAGCGTTTTTTCAACACGGTCAAGGAAACGGTCACGTTTTCTATTAAATTTGTGCCCTTATGTCTTGCAAAACAATTTTTAATCCTGCATTTACTTTTCATATGGTATTTTCATACAAGGTTATATAAAAAAAAAAAAAAAAAAAAAAACCTGCAACATGGCCTTTAAGTTGAAATTAATTAAACAAATAAGTTGATTGTACCAAAAAATTTGAGGCAGCAACTTTTTTTACAGTGAAGGTAGGAAGGCATTAAGGCACGTCCGAATCCAATGTTAGCTTCACTTCCTGAGATACCTTCATCTGATTGATTTCTGAAGGCAGCATAGATAATATCCTTCACTGCCTTTGATATCCCACAATCCTGTGCACTACATTAGGTGACAGTTGAGCTAGAAAAAGAAAGATGGCGTCTGAAAGTTGTGGTTGCTGGTCATTTGTGTGTAAATGAACGTTTTTGACCAGCGTTTTCCACTTTTCCACGAGACAAGCTGCTTAAGTTTTCGGATGCAGCCAGAGAAACATAAGAGATGTTTTGAAAACCTGGACAGAAGTCAGTTCCAGTTTTACCACTAGACTATTATGTGCTCTTTTCATAAATTTGAAGATTTTATGCAGATATTATTTAGGTAGGCCTACATGAACACTTGACTACTGCATTAATTTAATGTTAATTGCACTTAACTTTTAAATAAAAATGAAAGTCTCTCCTCCCACATTCTCACTGCTCTAGGTGAACACTGACCCAACTAAACCAAATTGTTGCTTGTTATTTGTTAATTGTTTTCCACTGTAATTTTGAGTGAAGTTTCTTTTGTTTTCAGGATTTTCTGACAAACAGTGTCTGTGAGTTTCTTTGCAGCTACATATGGAAAAGAAATAAAGGTGAGTTTTAATTGAATGCATTCAGAGAGTGTTTATTTGGTTCAGAAACAGTATTATATCTAACTGAGACCTTATAAGACATTGAAAATACGTCCACACCACATATGAACTAGTTTTGAACCTTGTACAGAGGTCCCTTGGACGTCAATGTCGGAAGTTCAGAAGACGTCATAAAAAGAGTAAAAGACATAATAAGCTTTCATTCTGACTCCTCAGGGGACGTCTTTTCAACGTGTTGCTGACAAAGACGTTGAAATGACGTACCTTTGCTCAGTGGGATAGAAGTGCTAATGCACCAATTACAACAAAGAATCACAAGTTTACACAACAGCACTGGACACACAGTTAAATGGGAAGCTAACATGGACTATGGAAGAAGTGGGTAATACGCAAATATTGATCATTAGAAGTTGCAATACGCAAACAGCCCTGGGCAAAAAGTAAGTATAGCGTATACAAGCGTATGGCCCCGACTACTCCATTGCACATAAATATGATAATTATTTGTACAAGTACCATGCAATAATAATTATTGCAATGAAACTATATTAGCATTATATTAGCCTATAATTTATCTATTATAAATTATATTCTCTACAGGCTTTATTAGATAAATAAATTAAATAGATATAGGCCTAATATCTATTTTCCAAGATTTTTCATAATCTTCATGCCATTTTGTCTTGTGTTTACCAAGCTGCTAAATACTTTTAACAACAATAGCAGTAACTATGGTAACAAACTACATGTTCGTGAGGGGTTCGTTCCTGTCAGTCCTGTCAACGTCAGTCACGGAGGAGACCCGTAAGGCGGGAGAGATCCACATTTGGGCATGTTTCCGCACACGGCTCCCTCGTCACATTTACGCACGTCTAAAACAAACAGAGTGGGGCATATTTGAAGGGTCTGGATGACTATAAATCTCGGAGGTCGCTCTTTCAGTCACACATTTCCACAAACAGGTAATGAACCATATATTTTAATATTTTTAAGACACAGCACAGCATGGCAGCAACGCACAGGAACATGACGGTGACGCGCACCATCAGTGCTGGAAACTGCACGAGTGCCGACAGCGAGTCAGAAAGCGCGGGATTCCCTTTCGCGCGCAGGCACAGCTCCGCGGAAAAACTCGCGCTCAAATGGGCCACCGCGAGAAGTTGCTCGTTCGGAAGTTCGCTGGGGTTAGAAAACCGCGGAAGTAAAGACAGTATACGCAGTATCGTCGTGACCCCGGGCAGCATCCCACAATTCACCATTCCAAAACTAGCCCTGGAGGATGGCTATAGATCCAGAGCGAATGAGAAAGAACGACAGGGCGAAGAAGAGGTGGACTGGGGGAGCTATGACGACATTAGTGGATCCTATCATGCCAAGCTTTCTCTTTCATCATCAGTGTCATCCTCATCATCATCCTCTGGGTTCAGCAGCGTATCTCCTGTAAGAAACGCTGTCTCGGATCTCAAACATTGCTCAGACCCTGCTAGCCAAGCGGCTCTCTCCTTACCTCACCTTCCCAAGGTCACCACCCCATACGGCTTCGTAACTTTGAGCAAAAGCCCACAAATGGCCAATGAAGAGGCGCTCTTCTCCCAGGGCCATAGACGTTGGGGTCACGATGAAGAGGTCAACACGTCTAGGCACCCTAAGCTGGAAACGAAAAGAAGCGTCCCTGTCAGGACATCCCCCATTCAGATACATGCCAGCACCCCTCCACATCAGTCTCCTGTCTCTCATCCTTTCTTTAGAAGCCACAGCGTTACAGGAATCGAGATCCAGAGTAAACTGGCTCAGAACAGTGAGCTAGTAAAACAAGCACCGGTCAGCAAAATCAAGCGAAGCCTGTGGGGAATTCTTCGCAAACAAGAAAGAAAGTCTTTCGACTTCAATTTAAACCACAAATGAACAAACCCAGAGCAGTGTTGCTCAATAACATGACAATCGAGCGCCTTCTATTGTAAATGAACAGGTTTTGTTGTTGTGTGGGAATTTATTTATTTTATGCATGAATTCCTCATGTTCAGATGTTCAGATAGATGTTGTCCATGACCTTATGATGAAAATAAAAGTTTTTGGAAATACAAATGGTTTCAAAAGCATCAGTCTTTTGACATAGGCTACAGTGACCTCAAAAATCCTGTAAAATTTAATTTAATTAAAATATCAATCCAACTGAAATATAACACAAACACACATTTTTAGCAAAACACTTTAAGGAAATGATATCATACAAAATTAAGAATTAAGAAAAAGAGCACAGACAAAGTCAGTTCTGAGAAAGAAAAAAAAGCATAATTTGTTTGATATGTTGTGTCTAATGCTATATAAATTTATATATACAACTTGAGAGTCCTAATACTTTTTCCAGCCACTGCATTTGCACTGTAAAAAAAGTCACTGCCTTCAATTTTTAAGTACAATCAACTAGATGTTTAAATCATTTCAACTTAAATTACAATAAACTGACTTTTAAAAAATGAGTTGAATCTTGTATAACTTAAATTTTCTTTTAAAATTGCTTAACTTATTTTGATGAGTTAAAGCAATGTAAAAACATATGTTGTCATAACTTATTGATCATATATTTTTTTACAGTGAAGAACATAATAATAAAAATAATGTTTAATGGAACTATCAAAAATGAATAATAATTAGTTATATAGAAATGGTATTCAAAATCCACTTGACATCTTTGAATATGGCAAGATTCCATTTAGGTTCAAGTGGGTTCATTAGACAGTTTCCTTGCATTTTGTCAGCGTTTACTGACTACATGACGAGGCTACTGACGTAAATCTGTGGCAAACTCTGCATAAGGAAGCCCCAGGACTCATAGCATGTGAAGAGTCTCTTTACTAAGAGCAGCATATGAGCTTAATGATGATCCACTTCAGGGTCTCTTCAGTGCTTGCGTCCTTATTGTCCCCTCCTCACCCTCTCTCTCTTTCCTTCTTTGTTATTTTGATGAGAGCTTCTTCCCTGCACTCATGTCTTAAATTAGATCTGAAATTCATCTTTTGATCTGCACTTCATGGATGGACATGATGGACTTCTAAGAAATACTCGGTTTGCGCATCTAAACATGCAAATCCTTCATCTGGATTCTATTAGACTCTTTATGACAGCAAGAGTAGACTGATCTGCAACAGTTATTGTGTACAAATAATATATGTTGAATGAATATTTGTTTTAAAAATTGTATATATAAAATACATTGAACTTAAAGGGTTAGTTCACCCAAAAATGAAAATTCTGTCAGTAATTACTCACCCTCATGTTTTTCCAACCCCGTAAGACTTTCATTCATCTTCGGAACACAAATTAAGATATTTTTGATGAAATCTGAGAGCTGGCTCACTCCTTCATAGGCTGCAAGGTTATTGATATCTGCCAGCCCAGAAAAGTTAGTAAAGACATTGTTAAAATAGTCCAAGTGACTACAGTGGCTCAACCTTAAGTTTATCAAGCGATGAGAATACTTTTTGTGCGCATTCTGTCTACACCTTTGTTATTGTTTTGAATAAGCGACATCTAGCAGAGAAACTTACATACTGTGCCTTTAAATTGTGTCTGACAATGCTTTTCATGTTTGATATATATATTATTTTTTGCTGAACGATCCAGCGCCACCTAAAGGTCTGTTTAATACATTGTTTTTATTTTGAAATTTAAACATATTACACCTGAATATAAAAACTTTCAGGCCATCTTATTCTTATGTATGCAATAAACCAACTTATAGTTTAACTGAAATGCTTGCAGTTGTTTCAGAAAAAAATATGTATCCATTTTATACTTTTAAGAGCATTTCCTCAAAAACACTGTAAATAATATAAGGAAATATTAGCAATATATATGTGATTTTGCTAAAAAGAAAATGTTTTCAGAATGCATGGCTAATTTTGAATGGATGTGAATGGATATAGATAATTTATACAGATGATGTAGTTACAACACCTACCAGCAGGGGTATAAAATATTAAATTGCATATGACCCAATCATTATGCAGTAGTCATTGTCATTTTTACCAATAGACACTTAACTTGACAACTTTTTATCTGGCTCTACCTTCTGGGTTGGGTTTTGGTTCCTACTAAGTTTTTATTAGACTTAGACTTGGGGAGGTTTTCGCTCCTGCTTTTGCCACTCAGTAAAGCTGCTTTGGGATATTGTGCATTGTTAAAAGTGCTGTGTAAATGGAGCAGTCCAATTGAACTGAATCATCTGAAGTTCAGTTTAACTTTATCAGACCCATTCCAAAATCAGGCACACAAGGGCTGCGTCCAAAATTGCATATTCTCTTGACTTTGCGAGGGCTTAAAAAGTACATTCTATATAGTATGAGTGTGTGTAGTATGAATGTAATCTGGACGTACTACATTCGCCATGTTGTCATTATCAGGTGACCTACCAGTGTCAGTTGCATCACTTCACTGCCATTCACAAATCCTCTACTGTGGCCTCATCGGATAGTAAAGTGTACATCGTATGCACACTTAAGAATCTCACTGAAAGTAGTAGGTCGTCCGGGTACTTTTTGCCTACTCTTTAATGAGTACTGTGAATTCGGACATACTTCTTTTGTCACACTGTTTTTCACCTACTATTTCAAGTATGCAATTTCTGATTTCTGATCTCAAGTCATGTTTGAGGTTGCTTATTGTTTATAAAGGGACAACAGCATCCTCTAGTGACTGAAAGATGACAGTGTATGATGATCACTCGTTATCACTGGTATCTTGCAGTGTTTGTCTCCAAGCAACTTCATTGTTGCAAAGAGTTTATAACTGGTGTGCTTTAAGTTGCTTAGTTACATATTCTGTAGAAAACAGAAATAAAATATCAAAGTTTAAAAAATTCCTCCAATTTATAGAAATGTTCAGTAAGATTGAAAAAAAAATATCTTAGATTCATGTTTGACACAAACTAAGCTCAGTGCATGAGCACAATGCAAATAAACGTCATCCCATGCCATGACGGTAAAAGGTACTAATCTAGAACTAACAAAAACTGGTTCCTTATTTAAAAATTTCCTATTTGAAAGTACAGAGAACAGATGTGCACAAAATGCACTCAGCTTTTCCGCTGCCAACCTCAGATGCTAGATATGCTGTGGCAATGAGTAAGATAACTGTGTGTGTGTGTGCTAATGCACTAGAAGAAAACTACAGGAACTGACATTTGTAGGAGGGTAAAGCACATTCACGGACGCTCTCACGGTTACATGCTAAACTACAATGGATCAAGCAACAGACTACACTCTACTGGGAGCATCAGGAGGGACATCGCCACCTGCACTGCCCATCAAACAGCGCAGGTAAGAAATGCTAGTGTTATGACTTGACACATGCTAGCTGTGATACAGGAAACATCATACCACAAAAGGTACTTGTTGCTCATTATTATGAAATACAAATGAAGCTAGCCCAGTAACATGCTCTGTTGTTTCTGTATCTCTGTGAACTCACATGTGCGCATGTTTAGGAGCAAATCATCTTCAAGCTCCATCCAGGATCTAGATCTGAAGGTTGGAGATCTACTCTTGTCTGGACCACAGACACCCGTGTCTCCATTTGCTGAAGTGTTCACTCCTACTTACTGTAATGCAGCCCACTGTCCAATACACAATCGCTATGGTGAGCACTTATAATGTCTGGCATTGTCTGGTAGAACCTGGTGTGTTTGTAAAGTTTAATACAAAAATGTTAGTTTTGCAGCAATGATAAGGATCTTAGTGAAATGAGAACTTGACTCTGTAACGTTTCACATGCATAGCCTTCCTCATTCTGGTCATGTTTTTTGTTTTTTTTACACTTTTTTCTTCTACATAAGTATTTTGAGGGAAGTAACACCTGAAACCAATACAGTAAGGCAATAGACAAACAACCACGCAGAGTCTGTGTCTCATGGCACTGTGGGAACTTCCACAAAATTTCATTTCATTGTTTCATAACACATGACATGCACCGCATCTGAGAATACATGTGTTTGCTCTACTGCTAGAAGTAATTTTGACCTTGTTGTGTTTCTCAGAAAATCACCAGGCAAGATTCTTCTCAGATCAAACTCCTCCTCCAGTACCCAAAAAGAGTCTGAAGAGAACCCTATCCCTCCCAGCGGAGGCTCTGAACCCATCTTACCATGATCATACAGGAACCTACAACTATGAAAATCCATTATACATGATAGCACCATTCCATGGCACACTTACACTACAAGAGGAAGAGGTACAAGAGGAGCTACATCAAGGTCCGCCCTTGCACAGAGTGAACTTTGATACACCAGATGAGCAACTTCAAAGAGTCTTCAGAAACTTCCACAGCCATGAGCAAGTTTCCATGGGTATTCAAGAGTGTTATCTTCAGTTTCTCAGGAACACATTGCAAAACATTGAATCGAGCATCTTCCTAAATGAACAGGAAATGGAGATCGCAAAGACTTCTCAGCCTAATGACTTTATATTGTGTGAGGAGCAGTGGACGAAGAGGGATGCTTTCTACTTGTTGCGTTGTTCGAAGATTCCTGGGAGACTGTTTCCAGCAAAGGTAAGGACATCAACACTGCAATTACAAACAGTTACCAATCTAAATTAGATGTACAAAGAATCTAGTTAGGTACTGTAGCAATCCGGAATTGTGTATTTTGTGCACAAGGGTTTTTAATCCAAAGATCTAAGTAACGATTCCCAGGCTGAGCCCCTGAACCACAAGCAGAATGTGCACCCTTATAAGGCAACCTTAGCTTGCAGTACAAAACCCTCAAACCACACTTCCTTCATCATGCCAGGTGTTGAGAAACACCACCAACAGTTTGACATGTGCTATGTATAATTAAGGGCAAGTATTTAGCCACAATGCAACAGTTTTTGGGTAAAGGAGTAGAGAATCCTACATGTTTGCATGTTACTGAATAAAAGAAAATGAGTATTTTGAAGACGACCCCTAAATGTTTCGGCAGGTTCGCAAAGAAGATTTGGTATCAGATTGCGCTATATCCATGCCGCATCCTAACATTGAGCAAGGAGTGGTCCATTTCCCACAATGCACAGCTACGGATCAAACTTCCACCTTGCAGCATGCTGAGACAACTTCAGAGCCTTCACATGTGGACACCACTGAAGTGTGCCAACAGCAAACAGTAGCTGATCTTCTAGAGAAAGGTTTTAGTGTGACTGTGGTAAGAGACTTTCCATTGGGTACACTGGAGGACTTTGTTAAGGAAGGACACTCTTTGCACTCCAGCCTTCCTGAGGTTTATGAGAGGAGGCTTTGTCTTCTTGCCCTCCAGTTGGTACTAGGACTACAGCAGCTGGGACATTTTAAAGTAATTAACAGAGAACTGAAACCACAGAGTGCGACTTTGGTGTGGCCTCATATCACGAGCAAGAGGGCTGACACTTGGGAATACCATAGTAAAATGAAGAAGACAACGGAGATGAATACAGACAATTCTAAAGGTACACCCGGGATCACGGTGACCGAAGAGCTAATACACAAAAGTGAGATTTGTGAAACTTTATGGGAGAAGTGGGGCACCCCTCGTTTGGTACTGAAAGGCCATTTTGAGGACAATGCTTTTCAAGAAACAACATCCCAAGAGTTCCAGTTGGGGACTTTGCTGAGGTACTGCCTACATCTCACTGACGGTTGCTCATCCGTGTTGAAGGTGCCACAAGACACTCCATACACTCCAGGATTGCTGTGGCTGGTCACCCAGCTTACATCTGAGAAACCTGGGCTACTATTGGCCGATGTGGTGGGTGTCCTCCAGGCCTTACTTTGGGGTCCACGACAGGGACTTTTTCAGCAGAACCAACTGGAGAGCTCTGTGTTTTCTAATTGGCTGCTACTTAAGCAATCTCTTTTAGTCCTCAAGCTTGCCGAGAAGGGACTCTTTCAGGATCAATACGGCTTGGACTGGGAAGATTTTCTCTGCCTGCAATATTTATCCCTTACTGACCCCAATACTTTGCTTAGCATTACTGAACGCATGGGTCTTCATGACTTTTTTAAACCTGCTTAACATTAAAATGCAAATGTTAATAACAATTGTCAAGATAGTGAAACTTAGATATAGCTGTTGACTAATGTAGCTATATAACCTAAATTAAGTTTTTAAATACTACCATAACTGTAGCATATTGGTATTCATGTACTGCTGTATACTTCCCATCATAAAACCTTGAAGGAAAAAAACAAATATTTGTACAGAGGCCTGCACATGCTTAATTCATGGCCAATATATCTATTTTTTCTGCATATTTTAGTTAAATTGAAGCCACATTGGATTTAGTACCCTTTTACATACATTCTTCATTTTGGCCACAATGAATTTTTTACCCCACCCATGTCATGTGCTGCACATATGCATTATTTACTATTCTTTTTTTCACCTACTTCTGGCTACAAGATTACCATGTGAAACACTTGTTACATATTAAACTGTTATATTCACAGTGGGCAGATTATATCCAGTGTACAGTAAAAGCCTCTCCAATATATACAATGTATTATTACAAAATCAGCTTATTGTTTGTTGACCTTGTGGAGTTTACTTATTAACAATACCTGGAAAAATTAGCATTACAAAACATCAGGGGCTAGAAGGACAATAAAGTGTTCTGAAAACCCAGTGAGACATGGTCTAATAATTTACATTATGCATGTGTGGAAATAAAAAGAGGTAGCAAAACCAAGTCAGTGTTGTAGGGTGAGCATTTTTTATTCTGCACACTGTAGGAAACATGCAGACAAATCCTATTGAAGTCATAACTAAACTCAAATTCATGCACACATTAAGAAAGCACAACAACTTGAAGCCACCGGTAAAGAAATCAAAATATCAGCAATAAACACCATGATTCTACATTGTTGCTTGAGATCTTAACCATAAATATTATGTTCTAAAAATGATCAGTGTAGGAATGGGTGAAGGGGAATCAGCAAAGAATCAAATTACATTGGAAGTTAAGCCCAGTGGTAATGGCTTAAAAACTAATGGTCACTGCAGAAATGCGTTTACACTAGTGCAAATACGACTGAAAATACAGCACAACCCTTACAAGAACTACAATGTAGTAATTAACAGAAAAAGAAAAAAAAAGTCAATTTGACATATTCATACCGTTTCTTTTAATGGTGAGATACAGCATGTTGGTGAGATACAGCATAGTTATTAGAAGCAAAATGTGATTGATAAGCTTTATTCGTCACTATCGGTGTCTCTTTCGATGCTGTAAGCCATGAAGCAAGCGTCGGGGCGGGTTGGGACGAGGGGATGACCCGGTCTCACAATCTCAAAGCCCATGAAACTGAATGTCCGCAGCAGCGATGCTGGAGATGGTAGCAGAAATGGTTAAAAACAGGCCCAACTAACTCAAACAAAAGGCATGAAGGGAGATAAAAGCCATAATCCTTACCTCTGTCATCTCGGTTCTTATGGAAGCAGATGAAAACATGATCAACCTGTAACTTCTCCTCTGCAAACTCCAGCAAGAGTGAAAAACTGTTGCAAAAGAATGGAACAACCAGTTTGAGCCAAAATTAACTTTCAGTAGGGAGAAAAGAAAAACCACAAGATGACATTAATTTGACTTGCCTATCTTTGCTCCCTTCTGGGAGGACACCAGTGGGGATTTCGATGTAAAGATTAGCCCCTTTTAGTGCCCCCCTCCAAACTAAGTGCTTGCCCACAGAGCAGCGGCGCTCAAAAAGCAAAAACCGTACACGGCTGTTCAACGTGGGAGCTTCCTCAAGAACCAGTAACTGAGCATCCTACAAAAGAGGACACAGATACAGTTATATTCATGTATGCAGTCATGGGCAATTACTGCTGTAAAGTCACTTAAATTGTAGCAATGGATGACATTCAAATCATTAACACAAGTCAGGTGAGGTAAGATATGAGATAAGATATGATGACCCTTGCACTGTGAGATAACAGCATACATCATGCAAACACTATCTTTAAGCAGAATACATTCTAAAGACTCAAGGCCTATTCACACCAAGAACAAGAGCTATAAAGATAACTTTTAGCGTCCATACCAGCAGACGATATCGCTCCGTTTATTATAAGCACTCACTACGGCTGTGCCGGTAAACTTGACAACCGCACCACCGGTGGCCGAGTAGCACCGGCGGTGGTGCGCCAACACATTTTTTGCATGTGAATGTTGTTTAACATTAATGACACGTGAAGCACATACTTTGTTTATAAAATAAATATTATGTCGCAGCCATGGATACAATTGGGTTCATGACGAATGAGTTGTGCGCGAGTCCATAAATTTAAACTTGTATTCTGGTCACCTGATTATCAGTGAACTTAACAAGATTCCATTAGTTATTCCACTGGACATGGAATCTTGTTTCTTTTCCCTAATCTTCACTCACGTCTCACCAATTTTCAAAGGGGATTATAAATATTTCTTCCTTTGGTTCACTTTTAATTAGGTCTATTATATTTGCATTCTTTAATGTGGTAAAGTAGAAAAACACTGTAGGACAGATAGCCTACATTTTTACTTTCACGTCAAATTCTTTTTAACACAGTTTGTGCTTTTTAGATATGGTAAGGCTCATCAAGTTTATTTGTAAATTGTTTCACACACAAGGGTGATTTTAGTCTCACTTTCTCTGGCAGCATAAAATCAAACAGCCTAAATACCATGTGGAAGATAAAATTTGCTCTTCAGACCTTTTACAACAAGTGAGCGGTAGGCTATATGACGCAACTTTGTGGAAATATAAAACAAATGTTTTTTTTTTTTAAACATTTAACTTTACTATATTATTGAAGTTACCATTATTTACTGAGATTTATTTCAATGCTTTAAGGTAAACTGTGTTTCTTGGACGGAATTGCTCAAATATACACTACATCTGTTATGAAATTGAGGCTTAAGCCTCGTTTATTTTTTATTTCAACACAACCCCCCCTCCACAACCACCGCAGGTAATTAGTCCATTACCACCGCGGTGGTGAATATCTGCCACCGCACTCGCTGCAGTTTTGTCTTCTGCCACTTTAAATGCTCAAGCAGAATGGATTCTGATTGGTTGTCATTGTTTTTACTGTTCATCAGCTGGATAAAATTGAAGTAATTCCAAAGATATGTCTATGCCATTATCGTTGAAGCGTGGACTCTTGGTTTATATTTCATACTTTTTAGAACTACATCATCGTTATGGTTATTCTTGATGTGAACAGGCCTTTAGAAATGTATAGAATTAGAAGAGTCTGAAAACTAAATATACACATTACTTATTTCCAATTGTATTTTATTCACACAAATTCACTTTCACGTGACGTGAAATGTGACCCAAACCTCTGCACTCACAGAATAGAATAGCTTAGCTGAAAGACTGTGATCCCGCTGATCCTTCCCTCGCCCACCTGGGATCTTCAGGGGTGGGTGAGGGACATCAGGAACACCACAGAGGCCCCGGACACGGGTTACTGCAGCGATGGGAACTGAAACCAGGAAACACAATAACATACTTGTCAACAGACAGCATGACATCAGCATATAATGGGTATAAATTAATGAACGATAGACTAGTAAGTTCCAGTAGCTCAACTGGTAGAACATGAGGGCAATGCCAAAAGTTCCATATGTTTGTTACAACATTGATCAAATGTTTAAATGCAGAGAGACAGTAGCTGTCTGACTAGGTGACGAAGCAGCATGAGGCCTTTAATCCATTTACTTCAGTTTAAATGTCACAAAATAAAACCTGGTTAACAACTTTCTGTAAAGACATGCATTTTTTCACCCAACAGAAATAGCATTATTACAGAATAAACAAGTGTTTTTTTTTTTAAATTGGGGTAGCTTGAATGAAGATATTAGTTTTATTCATCCTTTCCAACTATAAATAACTATATTAGCATCCACACCAGCAGACGATATCATTCTGTTTACTCCAAGCGCGTGCTGCAGTTGTGTGAATGCAAATCTTTAATAACCAGACTAAAAAAAGAATGGATACATCTGTGAAACCAGAGCAACCTCATTTCAATTCAGTACCACATGTGAGGGCAGTTTTGGTCGTTTGTGTCTCCCACTGTGTTACACAACAGCCTGTAGCAGGTGAATGAACACCGACATTTAGACGGAGTAAAAGGGGTTACTTTAAGACAGGGTTCACCAATCTCGGTCCTGTAGGGCCGCTGTCCTGCAGAGTTTAGCTCCAACCCCAATTAAACACACCTGAACCAGCTAATCAAGGTCTCACTAGGCATACTAGAAACTTTCAAACAGGCGTGTTGGAGCTGGTTGGAGCTAAACTCTGCAGGGACAGCGGCCCTCCAGGACCGAGATTGGTGAACCCTGCTTTAAACATACAGTATGGAATTTTTCGCCACTAGGGGTCGCTAACCTCTTTACAATAACAAAGGCGTAGTTTGATGACGCAACACATGCTAAGAATTATGGATGTTGTCGTCAACGTCAAGCCGGCCGATCTAATAATGTTTATGGATGACTGAATACATCGATGCTTTTATCATGACTGTGATATGAAGCAGTTCGGGATTGCTAAGAGACAGCTATCAGCTCCACACGCGACGCGAGCTCCCGCGGATATAAAAGGAATACGGACATTTCATTCTACCGAACTACACGCAGAATTACTACTCACAGGTCAGTTTATTAGACAAATTAAACTTGTGAGGTAACGCAGCGCTGTTTCACTTGGTCTAACATTACATTAGCACACTAAACTGCATTTGAATGTGTTGAAAAGTATGTGTTAGTCTGTCTGTATGAGACTAGCAGTAAACTAGATCAACATTAGAATAACATACAGATCATATTCTAACATTTTATCATTGTTGAACTATATAACATTGATTAGTTTTATGTAAATGTGCTCACCTGTTTAATAAGTACATGTAGGAGCGGTCGAAGTCTCGGACGTGGAGCTCTTGTTTATATACTGTCTATGGGAGCTCTCGGCATCTCGAAAACACCGCGCTGATATTGATTCTCGTTTTAGTTCTCCTTTTTTTTTTATCCAAAGTCTGCTTGCCATGGTCCATAATGTTTGAACGAAACAACAACAGCGTGCAAATAGACATTGCGAACTCCACAGTTGTCTGCGTCTGTCGCTTTGGTTAATCAGAGGGCTCTGCTCATAGCTCTGGTTACCATGGCAGTACGAGCGGAAACCAGGGACAACGCGGATATGACGCCATTGACTGCGACAAAACGGAAATAAAGAAACGTGCCGTGTCTAAAAATTTAATTAAAATTTCTCCTGGTTTGAAAGTTGTTGGAAACAGTCGGGATAATGTAAGTACACAACTAAAAAAAATATATATAACGTAGATATAGTGATTTTTGCTAATTTTAAAGCAAAAAAGTTACATATTGTGCCTTTAAGACATGTGATTTGTGACGCAATCCTGCATTTAAGACATAAATGGATAATATGGTCCAAGCAAAAAGGATACAGGAGGCAGTAACCGGTTAAGTTACAAAAACCCCATATGACCCAGTGCAAGTTAAGAATGCAGAAAACATAATTTTCAGATGGACTAAGCCACATTTTACTTGACACCTGCTCATTTCATACAACATTAATAAATTAACACAATAGATTTCATATTAAAATTATGGATTCATTGAGCAGTTTTAAATCATGTTAACTTTTAATACTATATTAAAGGAAAACTTAATTAGCATTAAGTTTTCAGAATTAATTTAAAAACATCATGGTTCGCCATTCAGTTCAGCAACGACGCATGATAACGTTAGATGAACAAACTAGGGGAGATGGGCGAGGCGACGTTTAAAAGATTAGCACATTACAATCCGCTTCAAAACGGTTTAAACAGACATATTGTGGGAAGTTTCTCGTTTAAATGAGAACTAAAATTCTTACTCAATATATTATTCATAAAACATCCTCTTAGCAGTGACACAAAAGCAATTCCCCTGACTGTTTTCGCTTTGCCAGCTAACGTTAGCATTGCAACATTAGCCACCTCGTGAACACCTAACGTAACCCGTCAATCACTTGAGCTCTGCGACACCTGAATAAATGTGATAAACTGGTGTCAATAAAATTAAGTCATAAATAAAATGTTATGAGGTTAGAAAACGAGGTTTAAAATACCTATGATTGGCTCTAAAGCCAAACTGATACAGCATCTAACATTACAGCTAGTAAAGGTATTTAAACAGACGTTGGAAATAACGACAATTTGAATGGGTGATTTGGACGTTTCTCGAATGTTCTACAAACGCGAAAACCTGTTACCTGGCAACGGGCCTGTCAATCATTCTAGCCAGTGACTGACAAAACAATCCCACCAGAATTGCGAGGCTTTATCACGTGACATTTAACAATAATTCTTTATTTTAATTAACTTTTCTGAGAAGAGTTTTGACAGATGGATAGACCTATGTCTCATTCGGATAGCAAAAAAACAAAAACAATAAGGCGTACAAACATTACAGTGTATTTCGTCATATAATTTAAAGCTCGCTAGGCTGTACTGCTAAAACAAGGCCTCAAACAAAGCGAGCTACATTAAAGTCCCACATTACCTTTCATTCTCGGGTTTATTACGGGTCATTTCGATCACTGGCATCTTGGATATATTACTCTCTTTTTCTCTGACAAAACAGTGGCTATTCAGGATCGTCTGGAGGTTGGATTTAACCATCCGGCCAACGTCAAGACCCGACTCTTCTCTGTCCGTGCTCCGACTGAATGTGTAATGGTTGTGTAGGCCCGCAGTATTTATACTCGAAACACGAATGGGCGTGGCTTATGCGTTACGTCATGCGTTCTAAAAAACAAAAAAGACCCCACTGGAAATAAACAAATTAAAATAGAATGTAGTCACATTCGCGATAAAAAGCTTAATGTCTGATTTATGAACTCACATTTGTGCAGTATGTAAAACTAGAATAGGATAGAATATAGGCTAATTTACAGGCTTTCTAACGGAGTTACATAATCTGTCAATAATTAAGCACAATTCTCATTGTTACGCACTCAACATTAGTAGCAGTGCAATATGTACTATAACTAAGATTCATTATAATGAATATATAACTGAATGAATTATTAACTAAAAATATGTATAATGTTCAACATAATCTCAAAAAAAAAAAAAAAACATTTTTGAGGTCGTTTGTGTTGCATATGAGCATAAATAATACCAACATTCAATTCAAGATTGCAAATAGGTCATGCAAAATCACATGCTTGTATTTTATAATGAAGTCTCAGCTGTGCCTGTCCATCAGGGCTCGGAAGAACTTGAGACACCTCAGTTTTTGCATGTACTCGTGCTTTGCCTGGTAAGAACTGCGCGTTTAACTGCAAACTATCACTAATGCTGTTGTTTTGATTGTTTTTTCTCGACTTATTTGCACTCATATCAGTCACAGTTTTATAGGCTTACTTTCTGGCCTAAACTTCTGTGTCAATAACATAATAGTTTTAAATGTAAGTGCATATGTAAAATGGACGTTTTGTGACAAACTTTCTAATCTTCAAGTCCATAGAAACATCCAGAAAGGATCATCAGAGCAAGTATGTATCCCTAACCCGCAGTGGGGTCTCTGTTTGGATTTAAAAAAATATATGCACGATTTGATTTTGAATGTCAGTCTTACTCACTGTATAAGAGTATCACACTTCATTTCTGAGTTACTCAACCATCTCCATTCGACAGTGAAATATCGGCGCATATTTCCTGTGGAATCCTTGAGCAAGGTGCAAAATCCATGGAAAGGCATCACTCTGAACCGCTGTATATTAGTGGCAATGATCATCGTGGTGGTCAACTCTGGGGTTGAGATAGTTCAAGGTAAATTCTTGAATGTGAGTTGTTTATGTGTGCATGTAAATATAGCTAGTCAATTATTATCGCAAAATAAACCGTCAGCGCCTGAGGTGTCTTGTATCATCCTGAAGAGGTTTGTTTTTGTCATAATTAACGATTTACTGTACATTATTCTGCTAATTTCACGGCTATACTTACTATCGTTCAAAGGTTTGGGGTCAGTTGATCCTTTTATATAGCAACATTGATCAAAAGTGACAGGAAATACTTTTTTTAACGTTAAAAAAAGATTTATTGTTCTTTTGAACTTCCTATTTTTCAAAGAAACCTGAAAAAAATGTACCACGGTTTCCACACGAAAAGTGTTTTCAACATTGATAATAATAAAAATCAGCATATTATAATGATTTTTAAGGATCATGTGCTAAAATGTTGAAATTACAGCTTTGTCATCAGGAATAAATAAATTAAAATAGAAAGGTTCACAATATTACTGTATTATTGGTCAAATATATGTAGACTTGAAAAGTTTTCTTTCAAAAACATTAAAATCTTAGTGTCCCCAAACTGTCTCAACTTACCAATCATAACAAGTGTTTATGGTGTTTTAATGTGTAACAGAGACAATAGAGCCATACTTTGAAGTGACAGAAGATGAACCTGGATCAGAGCTTCAGGCTGGTGATCTGACAGCAGAGGTAAGGCTCATGTCTTGAACTGTTTTCACTTAGTTCATAGTTTATAAATTTTGCCTATTTTTGCCGTAGCCTGATTCATGGTGGTACACCTTTGCGTTTTGGAACTGGAGATCTGAGGATGAACTTGATGAGTTTAGAAAGAAAAGAGCAGCAAGAACAAGACTGGATGGAGAGAAGGTCGGACCACGGAAGATCCGTAACAAGGAAATGGCTAAAGGACTACTCAAGGAAAGGGAATAGTCTGTAATATCCCAAAAATTTTGATTTGGATGAAATATATGTATAGAAAATGAATATATAATCTTCATCTGAAATGGGGTTTATATAAATCTAAAACCACCTGTTACATTTTGAGAGCATTTTCCAATTTATATAAGAAGTCATAGTGAATACATTTACATTCACTATACATATAATTGACACAGAGAAAAGCTTTATGAATATTTACTTCATTCAACCAACCACATTTTTCATAAGCTCAGCACTGATGCAAATCTGTTAACAGGGCATCTAATTAATTTAATACAGCTAGAAGTGGTTGTTTATATCATTGAATATGTACATTTTCCCTCTAATGACCTAATTTACACTTCAGATGACAGCTTATGTTGCACGTTTACACATGTACCAGATCATTTTGTAAAACTGAGAGCTTTATTGTGTATTTACAGGCAAAAATAAATGCAGATGTATGAGATTTTATTCATATATTGCAATATATGCATGCATAAACGCATTTCAAAGAGCAAGTAAGGCCGTCAGCGACATTCGCACTTGGTCGCCACCACGTTGGTTTTGAAGGAGATGTTGGTGCCCTCGCTCTCCAGCTCGATCACACACAGGTCGTCATAGTCCACCGGTACGCAGCAGAGAGAGCGATTGACAGGATGGCCGCTCTGGATGTGGCTGTTAAGGAGGACGGCGTGGTTGTTGGCGTTGTTCAGTGGGAAACCACACACTCCTTCGCAGTTGTTGATGTTGGCCTGGGAGGGCTCAAGAAAGAACTTCCTCAAGGACACGGTTAAGCTCTGAAGCCGACACTGACTGGGCGTTGATGGGCTGTCCTCGTTCGCTCTGGCTGCCCTCTGGGCTCTTTCCGCCTCCCAGGTGCTGAGTACCGTCTGCAGGGCCTTCAGCAGCAGAACAGAACGGTACTGGGCTTCTTTGTGGTCCTTAGTGACTATAAATAAATCATAGTTTAGTGAATGAATCATAAAATTTTAGATGCAATTCAATGGTAACATATAGGGCTGGGTGATATTTTGAATATTCATTAGCTATTAGTTTCCGTTAAAACACTAGTTTCAAGATGTATCATTGTCTCGAAATTCTCGAGTATGAGAGATTTAAGTCAGAGATGTTTTCATAGCATTTCTGATTTAAAGTTGGCAAGCCTTATTCATTATGAATCAGTTCAATCTGTTCGCTTTGGTAAATTGACTCGAAATCATTATTAAATTATTTATTTGCATCTCACAAAAATTTTCACATGTATTAAAAAAATCTATGTAAAAAAAAAGAGTAAAATATGTAGGTAAATATGGTTGTATTGGTGCATTTAAATGAAAACAATTTTCTGTGAGTTCAATTAGTAAAAAACTGGAATTTTTTATTTATTATTATTTCTCATTAAATCAAATCTAATTGGCCCTGATGGCTGTTTGGTTGAAGTTACGGTTTGTCAGAAAAAAAAAAAAATTGTGCTACCCATTTCAAAAGAATATCGTTGATTTCTTAGCTGTATCACCCAGCCTTAGTAACATACTACAGGTCAAATGTTTGGAATAACTATGATTTTTTTTTTTGTCTCTTAAAGAGTGCATTCAAAATTTTGACCATTAGTGTATATGAAAAAAATGTAATGCTCACCTGCTTCATCGTCCTCTCCATCTGGAGAAACGGCGCTTAGTTCACTCAGTTTCTGGAGCCTGTCAATCACCTTTTGCCCCGCTTCCTGCTGTCTGACCTGAGCCATGGCTTCATCCAGTCTCATTCTGAGCACAGACAGCAGAGGAGAATCTAGGGTCACCTCCACTCGGTGAGTTTGCAGGCCTTGCTGCCTCTGGGGGAAGACAAATACAGTCGGCATGGAGGAGTTCACCAGTCCTGATAGGAGGGACTCTGTGGACGACACTCCAAGGCTGAGAGGTGGAAGGGAATGCAGTGTATCCAAAAAGAATGCATTTGCATCATCCTGAGGTGTCGGTCCCTCTTTCTTATGAAGGATGTCACTCAAGAACTTCTGCAGCTCGCAAAGGAAAAGAAAAGTTCTGGATGGGGGTCTCACATCCAGTGGAATTCTGGGGAAAACAATGAAACAAGTTCTGAATGGAATATTAGCTTACTGAATACTATGCCGCATATATAGTTGGTTATCTAATCGCATAATGCAGGATTAAACAGAGTAGTAAAAAATTTTAGCTAGTGAATCATTTACCCATGATATTTTAAATGAGGTGTGCTTTGCTTATCACGGTCCGAGAGGAAAAGTAAGATCGGCCTCATTGTAGTACTGCTGCCATCCACCTTTCTCATCAACACTTCCTGAATCTCAGACACACTGGGTTTCGAGCCTAAAATGTAACGGAAAGACTTCAAATGGGCTGTGTGAAAAGATTCATTTGAGTAGTCTGTTTTTGATATGAATAATGGTCTCACCGCTTTCATCCTTCCATGCCTCAACTGTTACACTCAGCTTAAGGTGAACGTGGGCATGACTGTGTCCTCCCGTAAGAATCAGGAAACGTGTGGCCTCAGAAATGCAAACCATCTGAAAGTCAAATAACCCGAGAAAACACATCATGGCAACTTAAAATATGCTTGGAGTCACGAGTGGTTAGCTCACCCTAATTTGACATATTGAGCTTTGATGCTCATGCCAGCAATGTGAGTTCAAAATCTGGCTCGCAACATTTCCAAGACCTGCTGCCCCCTTTCCATCTACCATCATTGTTAATAAAGTGTCAGAAATATAAAAATCATTATCATGAGGTTGACCTGTGTATTTGGTTGGATGGAATGACTGTTGAATGTCACTCTCAAACCGTCTCCTTTAATGGGATCGACATTAAACAGGAGCGTCACGGAAGCCGGGTTGGTCGGTTGGGCATGTCTTGGGAATGTGAGGGTTAAAGTCATCTCTCCCTCCTGCTCAGCATCCCACACATCTATTAAAACATTAACCACAACTCAACTAATGGTGTCAACTGGACAAACATCCAAGTAAAACAAGGGTTTAGCTGGAAATCAAATTTATGGATCAAAGAAAAATGTATTTACCTTTAGTTGCATGTACACCCTTGAGGCCATTTCGGTTTTGTTGGACATTCTGAACTAGACGTGAAACCTGCAAACCTGGTGCTCCGGGCGAACATATTCCAAAGTGCTGGAAGTTAATCCTGCCCAGTTCACTCTCTCCGTTCAGGGCTGACAGGAAGTCATCTATGGCATGACTGTGAGCTTGTTGCTCACTTGGCACATCTTCGATGGCTTGTGTTGACTGGGCAGTTGGGCCAATTGGCTGTTCACTGGCACATGCCATATCTCTGACTTCTCGCTGATCTCCATTCAATCCTGTTGGTCAATTAGACAACCATTCACGGGCATAAAAAGTGTCACCTAAAGTTATCCTTCCCCGTTTGGAGAGTTAAGTAACCCAATCCCGCTCCTGCAGTATGGCAAGCCGTTTTAGCTTAAATTGTACCCAGCGTTACTCGTCGTAATTGCATTTTTACTAGTAAGAATTCAATTAGAGAGTTCTACAATTCAATTCTTACTAGTAGCAATTACAATTAGAGAGCTCTCTTATTCAATTATTACTAGTAAAAATTACAATTCGAGAGCTCTCTAATTCAATTATTACTAGTAAGAATTACAATTACAAAGCTCTCTAATTCAATTCTTACTAGTAACAATTCCGATTAGAGAGCTCTACAAATGAATTTTTACTAGTCATATGTCTCCATTGACTTCCATTCATTTTTAATTACGGAGCTCTACAATTGAATTGTTACTAGTAAGAATTCCAATTAGAGAGCTCGCTATTTCAATTGTTACTACTAAGAATGCAATTGCAGAGCTCTTTAATTCAATTCTTACTAGTTACAATTCAATTGTAGAGCTCCGTAATTAAAAATGAATGGAAGTCAATGGAGACATATGACTAGTAAAAATTCATTTGTAGAGCTCTCTAATTGTAATTGCTACTAGTAAGAATTGAATTGTAGAGCTCTCAAATTTAATTCTTACTAGTAAAAATGCAATTACGACGAGTAACGCTGGGTACAATTTAAGCTAAAACGGCTTGCCATACTCCTCCATCTTATCAAAGCTCAAAGGCATGTGATGCCCTTTCAATATCCCCTGAAATTCACACATTGACTTGCATGCTTTGAATACCCAGTGTTACTCCAAGGACGCGATTTCTTTATGATCAGGTCTTTATGATCACTAGAAACTTCCAGGCGAGTGTTTCGGATCTAAACTATGCCCTCTCGGAGCAGGACTGGACACCCTTGCCTTTATGTGTTCCTCAAATTTGTCAAATGATTCCTACACCCCTGCAACCACTTCAGGGAAGTCCAAAAAATATATAATCAAGAAAACATCAAACTACTATCAAAACAACATTG
Source organism: Abramis brama (assembly GCF_963993115.1). NCBI lineage: Eukaryota > Metazoa > Chordata > Actinopteri > Cypriniformes > Leuciscidae > Abramis > Abramis brama. The sequence continues at coordinate 19,748,375 of NC_139968.1, read as the reverse complement.
AAGGTACAAGCTATTACTTTAGCAAGTTCATTGATCTGAGAGAAAATGCTAAACAATTCCACTAATGCACCCTGAGACACAGGTACGGGACATACGGAAGGGACTGACCTGATAGCGGAGTGACTTTCGGGCTGTTGTCCTGCTCTTTGTGTCCCACTGTGGCACCATATGACCCAGTCGCCACAGTCAGCAACATCATCAGCCAAAATCTTGCCTGGAAAAGCATCTTCTCTCATTCATTCGCAGAGAAATCCAACACTTGTTTTGGGGTGGGTCAGCAGCTGGGATGTGTTTTATACACCCCTCCTCCTGCTCTCCAAGAAATCACGTCCTTGGAGTAACACTGGGTATTCAAAGCATGCGAGTCAACGTGTGAATTTCAGGGGATACTGAATGGACATCACATGCCTTTGAGCTTTGATAAGATGGAGGAGGAACTCATTCAGACAATGAAATACTGTGTAGACCCCAGCTGTAGTAGCGGAACAGTTTGATCCAAATTGCAACAAAGTTATATTCTTAAATTTGTACACCCCTTTCCTTATTTCATTCCCAAGGGACACAGTTAAGACTTCCCAGAGTGACTTCTATGGGCACATTTTTGTTACCCCCATTGTACGTTGTCTTGTATTGCGCACCTCAGACCTGGAGGAACTATATTTTGTTCTTGACTTGATTAAATGTCTAGGACATATCTGGGCTTGCAACCAAAAGGGTGTAGGTTTAAATCCTGCAAGGAATGGATCCACAAACTTAAACAAGGAACCAGGGCACAGTTATGTCTACATCATAAACTTTGTACTGCAAAACTCTCGAGAGATTCGCATTGGCTTAAAAGTTGCACAGCTTTCTGCAAAACGTGGGTTACCATCTAGACATGATGGTTTAGCTCTCTTATTGCTAACATGGTCCCTCTGAATTCGCTGGATCGTTCTTTTGCATTGGGTAGTGCATGTGCTTTTGAACCTAGGCTTGTACCATTTCCCAATGCTCCTATATTTCCATATCTCTGTGTTCTGACATTAAAGGCAAAAGGCTCTTTTAAAAAGTGCTAAAGATTAATTTGGGTAAATTACAGATTGTCAAAGGAACAGCTACAATAGTCCTCTTGTTACTCCTAGCTCTGATCTCTGGAAGACGCACAGCTGCACATGTTTTCCAGACTTTCAAGGTCCCTCTAGTGCTGGATGTTTGACCAGTCCCAAGAGATAAAGCAGGTATCTTTTAGCCGAAATAATGGCTGAGAACAGGAACAAATCACAGAGGACAAATTGCTAGATAGTTTACCATATCTGGAATTCTTGATGAAAGTACAAAGGGTACTTAAAAGTATAAATGCTTACAACCGTACTCTGGTTTTTGTATTATGTGTGATGCGTTTTTACAGAACTCAAAACACTTTTATATTTTAAAAGCTGTAATTTATGATTATATACTGATACATCAATTTGCAAGTTATCTCTTATTACATACACAGGCTGTATAAATATCAGGTCTGTTTTGCAAGAACACAAAAGAACACAAGATACATTTCTTTTTTATTTTTTATTTGATGTTGCACAGGATTTCAGCAATCTTCATTATCATATCAACACCATTGCATTCTTATCAAATTATATTCAACAAGTATCATCTTTACCTATCAGCAGGCCCACATGGAATATGCAGCCACAGAAAGGACATTAATAAATGATCACCTTCACAAAGGTCACTTGCATTGCCTCTGATTATTTTTTAATTGGGTTGTGATTGTTTTATTGCTAAATTACCTTTGCCAGCTGGACATTAATCTTTGTACATTATGCAAGTAAGGCAATGAAAAAAAAATGGATCAAACCGAGCCTTTATTAGAAACACTATTAACAAAAAGCTGAGATTTAAAACCTTATCAACGAAATTATTTTTGATTAAAAGCACCAACACAAATCTGACACCGCAAGAGTTTGCTGTTGTTACACAATTATCCTGTGATATTTCTGCTGAATAATGAAAAAACATAAGAATGTGATTCATTGAAAATAGGAATGCATATCTTTCAAATTAATTCTAATAACTTAAAAAGGGCAAATTACGACCTTTGAGATGGCGTATTAAAAATGACTGTTCAGTGGAACTTTATAATCACAGGTAATGTGCAGTAAAGCAAATTCATTTTCATTTATATCTATCAGCTAGCCAATATTTTCAACATTCCCTTTGAATATGCAAAACTATTAAAGCCAGAACTGATGTTCCTGAGACACTAGACCAACCTATATGAATTTACATATTTAGACATCTAAATTTACATAGTCAAAACATATTTGTAAATCTATTTATAACATGCGAAAGGACTTGAGTTGCCTTTTGCAACGCACAACCTTAAACACGTACCTGAGAAAAAGCAACATCAAGAATTACGATCTGTTATCCATTTAAATAGCTTAACATCGATTTCAAGAAGAGCTTAATTTCCACCGTAACAGGAGACAGCATCTGGACAATAGACAAAAGAGTTCAAATGAGACGTCACAAAGCAAAGCTTGCACTGACGTTTATTAAATGTTTACCCCTCACAATGTAAGGTGCATGAATTTCATAGCTGCATTTTCCTTGTTTAAAGTGTAGGAGAGCACCATCATACTGTTCTGAAGAGTATCCAAATGCTCAGGATTATGAAATCATAATTAAACCATCATTGATAAACAGTCGCAAAGATATCAAAACACAAATTGGCCAATAAAACAGGTAACATTAACATTGACTTAATTACAACAAAAAAAATACCCTCAGTGCTGGTAACAATTAATTCATTTAATGGTCAATATCCTATTTCAATAAAACGTCCTCGTGTTAATTGGACAGAGAGACCATTTACACAATTTTTTTTTTAATATTATTATACACCGTAGTCTATTAAACAGCATTCTGACTAAAGCTTAGGTGAGGTTGATTTTTCCTTGAGCACATACTTGAGCAACAAAACACACGATAAAAAGAAATAAGGACGCAAAACAATGAGGAAGTCAACTCCTGCTTTGTCTTCAAGTTGACGATGTTGCACGCCAATGACTATTTTGACAACGCTGAAATAGCTAGTGATAGACCGATTTATCGGGCAGGCGGAAATCTCCAAAATTTCGTCCACACAATGAAAGTCAATGGGGTCCAAATTTTGGACCCCATTGACTTTCACAGTATGGACAAAATGGTTTTCTGCATTTTTTCAAAATATCTTTTTTTGTGTTCTGCAGAAGAAATTAGAATGTTAATGTTTGTGTGAACCATCCATTTAATTCTCCAAATATTTAGTATATGCCATTAAATCTGCTACTGGCCAGTCTATTCTCTAGATATGCTATTAATTAGTCCAAAAGTCATTGGAAAACCCATATCGGTCGACCACTAGTACTAGACCACTGACAAAAACACTAGCAATCTCTACAACCGGTCACATCAGAACAACTTCACATCACCACGATACGTAATAGGCTCAAACTCTAGGTTACACAATGCACTCTAGGACAGGCTTTGATAGTGGATTGTAGGTTTTGGTATGGGCATAATTGGTCTATTTGACATCCGTGTGAACAGCAGCGCCAAGTTTGTGTAAGATGAAGCTGTTTGTTTTACATTGTGAAGAAAACGATGATTTTAAGAAACAGCACCAAGCCACACGGGCCAAGACGGTAGGCAAATAGGCTTAGCACACTTTATCCTTACGAGAAATTAATATCTTAAGGAACTAAACGCCAGTTGGCACCAGTTTGCCAAACGTACAATTCAAAGCATTCACTACCTGTCACACAGGTCGATTTTGGAGCACCATTGAAGTAAATACTTAAAAAAAAAATCATCCTATAAAGTTCTGCAATGTACTTTCATGCTTCTTTAAGGTAAATTAAGACGAAAAGGTGTGTCTTCTATATAAAAACAGCACTGATCCAAACAAGCAAGGGTTGCTTCGTGCTGGGTGCCAAATAATATGATTACATTATAAATATAGGAAAAATAAATGCCGCAAGGCTTGAAAACATCCCTGTGTTAAAAGAAGCACCAAAATCTTTATTAATTTCTTTTTTTGTTGTTGATGATCTTAATATAAATAAGCAGTCTAAAGTTGTACAGATTGTAGCACCATGTCTTTTTAGACTGCGAGTCAAGTACATACACACTTTGCACATGTTGTGCTCTGCTCTGAAACAAAATAAGAGCAATCACACACCAAAAAAAATAACAAAAGACAGAAAATTAAAATGATAAATAACCCAAATTATTTACACAATTATACAGTCTGAGAGAGACTACCATTCACAGTACAAGAAAAAAAAAAAAATACACAAAGAAAAACAAAAGGATGAGTTGAAGTTCCCCAGTAGTTGTTGTCGTTTTGTGATCTTGTATTTTCCCAGTGTGTGTACATCTTTTAATCAGTGTGTGTGTGTTTGTTTGTTTGTTTGTATCTACGAGCGTGTGCTGGTTTTCCAGATTGCGGAGAGCACCACGACAACATCGGATTTTGTAATCCGAAAGAAAACACCAAAAGAAATCGGTCAAGAAAACGGTTCAGCACCAGATTCACCTGAATAAGCCTGTACCGTGTAAGACGCCGCGCCCCGATTGAACAAAATATGTGCATTGTATTAAA
>NC_139968.1:19658748-19738748 GCF_963993115.1 Abramis brama | reverse complement strand
TTATGTCATGCAATAAAATGCAAATTAATTATTTAAAAATCATACAATGTGATTTTCTGGATTTTTTAGATTCCGTCTCTCACAGTTGAAGTGTACCTATGATACAAATTACAGACCTCTACATGCTTTGTAAGTAGGAAAACCTGCAAAATCGGCAGTGTATCAAATATTTGTTCTCCCCACTGTATGTATATAAGGGTAAATAAATCTCCATTCACAACTCCTGTCTCATTGATCATGTGACTAATTTCAATTTTCATGGACTGCGAGGTGCTGGTACAGAGTGAAATGCCTCAACACCCAAAATCAACAACTGCAATAAGACAAACACCCAGAGAAAATGTCAAGGAGTCGAGGAGTTTCTCGCCAATCTCAAACTACAAAGAGCTTGACGGCTCCGAATATTTTCACAGGCCTCTAAATCACCAGTTTACACCATAAAGGATTTGGCTTTGTAAGGTGTTGTGAGAAGCTTTATAAACTTTGTGGGATTCACTCAATAAAACCCGTCAAGAACATGTTTCACAGGAAAATCAAAAGAAAAAACTAAGATATCATAGTTGATTTTTATTATTATTATTATTCTTATTATACACTACTGTTTAAAATGTTTGGGGCCTATACGTTTTTTTAATGTTTTTGAAAGAAGTCGCCTTAGAAGTTAAAGAAGTTATCTACAATAAAACAGTAAAATTATGAAATATCATTAGAAATTTTATAACTTTTCTATTTGAATACATTTTAGAATGTATATTTTTCCTGTGATAAAAGCTGAATTTTCAGCATTATTGCTCCAGTCTTCAGTGTCACATGATTTATTTATTATATATTTATTATGATTATTTATTTGAAATATAAATACTTTAAGTTATAATCGTCTTCACGATCCCCTTAAACAAATAAACCTCTTCCTAGTGTAAAGTTTAAAAAACTCAGTATAAAGTAAAATGAGTATTACTGTGATGTAAATAAATATAAATCAATTTCACAATGCAGTCTAAGACAAATTAATAAAATGTTTTTGAAAAAAGATTGGATAATATTCATTACTGTTAAAGATTCATGACCATCATTAAGGATAATGATACATTTAAACTTATTTCCTCCCCTGCATTACGGTAATGAGTAATTTGAGTAATTACGGTAATGTGTCATTGTCAGGGGAAAAAGGTTTTTGTTTTCTCTTTTGACTGGGGTGAAACATATCCAGGACACAACTTTATTACAACCTGTTGTCATTTCCTCTAGGTGTGTAGCTTTAGCCTTTGCACAGTCTGCACAGCAAGCAGTGTGGGAGAGCCAGGCAAGGTGGCAGCACTGGGCTTTAACTTACCTTTTCTCAACACCCAAAGGACTGTTCAGACCATAAACTCAATTTCACCCAAAAACAGAAAGAGAGACAGATATTCAACTCACCTCCTGCAGCGCCCCCTGCCAGACCGGCGCTGGAGAAACTGCCAAGCGCCGAATGTCCGTTGACCAACCGGGGGGCTCCGCTGGTGGCTGGTCCGGGCGTCTGAGCTCCAAAAAAGGACTGCAGAACTGAAGCTGAACCGCCCAGGGAAAAGTACGGTGCCCCTGAGGATGCAGAGGAAACGGTAGCAGTCCCGCCCACTTTCCCACTCAGGATACCTCCACTGGCCGCGGCAGATATAAAGAGGTTCTGGCTGGCCAATCCACTTTTCAGGTCCCTCTCCCGCACTTTCTGTTTCTGCAGCGGCCGCTCCGACGTGTTGACGACTGAACGACCGCCACCATCCTGACCGAGGAAGAGGTTTGAGTTCCCGTAAGGCTCACGCTCACGCTCCCCTCTCCTCTGTGGTTTCTGGTCTGAGTCAGAGTCCGTGCTCCCTTGGGATGTCCCCATGCCGAACGGCGAACCACCTTGGCGGAGGTCCGAAGGAGTTGGCTTGGTGTCAGAGATTGGAGAGAAGGTGGATTTCCACTTGCTGGCTCCGGAGGAAGAGGATACCTCGCTGCTCACGCTGCTGGCACCTGATTTACGTCCCTGCGAGCCTGTAAAAAGCCACGTTCCATTACAAATAGACAGTGGAGTCAGAACTTGAAATTTCTGTAAGCCAAAACACATGCCACTTACTACGCCACTTTCGCGGTACTTTCTACGTTTTTCTATTTGGATAAAGAAAATCTGTATTTATTAAAAAAAATATATATTTCACATCCTGCCCAATGATATCCTACAAACAATGTTGATATTGAAGGATATGGAAACAAATATAGTGAATGTAATGTAGGCTATGCAATATATTATGTGCAAAAAGGTGGTTAAAATCACATTACATTCTAACATTGTAACATTACAATCTAAAAACAAAAATAATGCTTTTGCTTTTCAGGCTAAACTAAAAATGAAAATAAAAACAAAAGCACAAACCAATTGGTGAATTCAGGTTGATTGGGACACTTTTTTCCAGTCACCTCAAATGGCAAAATGTGTCCCAATCAACCTGAATTCACCCTATATTAGCCTGCATTTGATTACCCCATTATAATGGTCACTTTCATAAAAATATATTTACTTGTAGGTTTAAAATTCCACATATGGCACATTTATTGTCTCCAACAACAAATATTTGAGCAATATGTATATTTTAGTCAGAATTATTGCGCTACTATTCTATTGTGCTTTGTCTATTCGGCGTGAATGAGCGCCACCTAGAATTTTAGCGGCAACAGTATCTGTCAGAGCATCTGACAGGGCAAGCTGCTTTAAACTTGTTAACTATATCTTACCAGTTATTTTGAAGCCCTTAATATAAGCTTGTGTCATGTTTAGGACAAATTGTACTATGTACTTTCACTGCAGCAGCTCACTGCATCCTCCGCTATTTTTCATGTGTGCTCATATCAAACTACTGTATCGAAATAAACGGTACTGCCTCATTCCATATCGTTTCTAAAAAAATATATCGATATATATCATACAAACTCGATATACCGCCCAGCCCTACTACTTACCCCTTTCCACATCTCTCATAGGTCCATCTCGGTCTAAGGAAATTGTGGCAATTTTCCGTTCAATTCTAAAAGAGAAAACAATCAAGGTACTAAATGAAACAACCATATATTCCACAAAGTTTAAAGACCAATGAACTGGATTTGAAAGGAAAAATATATTACCGGCTTGAACTAGAGGTGTCTGGAGCGTAATTGGTGCCCTCTTCGTCTGAACTAGGGGTGGAGGAATAGCGACCTGTGTTGAGCTCCAGGGGACGCTCTCTTTTGAGCACGGGAGGCTGATCTAGATCTGGACCGCATGGGCTTCGGCCTGATTGCTCCGGGGAAGAGATGGCGGAGATCTCCAAAGGCTGGTTTATGTTGTTCACCTGGTAAAAGAAAGAATACTTTGAGTCCGATTTGAGGCCAATCGTAAGTTTGAGCAATACTAACAGCCGCCATTGTTTTTGGCCACTCACCATAGAATTGATATTAAGCGGCGATCCAGAGGAATGGCTTGGGCAGCCCAGACCCGGAAACGCCCTTCTTTTGGGGGAGCCGCTCATGGGCATGACCCCGGAGGAGCTGCGCTTCCGCCGGCCACGCTTCCGCCCCTCTTGGCTATGAGAACTTGGAGAGTGATGATTATGGTGGTGGTGGTGATGGTGCTTATTGTGATGATGGTGACCCTGCTTTATCGACCCATGGTGCAGCCTCGAGCCTCCAGTGGAGGATGAAGACGAGGAGGAAGAAGAGGACGAGGAGAAAAAAATACGGCGACGAGCCTCGCTGTCCAAGGGCTCTGTGTCGGATTCGTGGCCCTGACGGTCATGGCCGTCCTCGGGGGGAAGCCTCGGTGGGCCATCGGCATACTGCAGCACACCTCCAGTGCCCAGTGGAGGACTGAGGCCAGAGCCGCGGGGCTGAAGCCCCATGATAGGTGTGCTGTGAGGGGGGGGGGATGCGGTGTCACAGTCTTGGTCCTCGGTCAACATGGCAGAGTGACAGCCATTAACCAATCCTGAGCTCGAGGAGTACCCTAAGAGGAAACAGATTTTGATTTAGAAGATAAACTAACGTAAATCACCTACATGGATGGATGGATGATGTTAGATTAGACCTTATTTTTGAACATCTGGTCTATGAGGTCCAAAAAAGCAGACCTTTGACCATTTTGCCAATTTAGCTGATCACGAGAGAAAAGAAAGCACAGGAAATGATGGGGAAAATGGGATCAGGAAAGGTCACAAGTCGGACTCGAACACACATTGCATGCTTGTATGTCGTGTCGAATCATTCACAATAAGAACAATATCATGAATTTATAAAAGAGATAGGGTGAACTTCCATGTCATGCTGACTTTAAATTCAAAACATACCAAAAGATAACCAATAGGCCTTGGTTACAAAAAACAAAGCAGCTGTACCTGAGGTAGGCGTGAGAGGTGCCTTGCCATTGCTCTGTCCAGCTGGATTTGAAACTGGACTAGGAGTGCTCCTCTGGCAAAAGAAAACAGCTTAAATTAATGCTGAAATGTGGGCAAGAAACATCCACAAGATCGTGTATCATCACTTCCGCCCACATAGATGCGTACCAGTCTTTCTGCACGATTCGGCAGCACCACACTGGCCAGTGGGATGCTGACAGGAAGTTTACTGGGATGCACAGTGCTGAGGGGGATGCTTATTGGTAGACTGGTTATAGTGTCGCCGGGAGCAGCCGGGCTCTTTTCCTTATCGGCCTGCAATTGGGAAAGAGACCCTCAACATTTGCTGCATTTTCAAAAAGGGGTTTCCATAAACACAAATACACAGTAGTTACCCTATCTGTGCTCTTGGGTGTGGTGGTCGTTTGAATATCAGATGAATTGGGTGAAGAGCAAGCCTGTTTTAATCCCAGAGTTGGAGATGAAACGGCAACAATGTCGCCCCTGAAAACAACCGTGAGTGATCAGTGACTAATCGACAAGCACTTAGTCAACTAAACGTGTTATTATTACTCACCGGTGGATGTTGCCAAGGGCTCTAAATTGATTGGCAGCTGAATCTTGATTGAGGTGCCTACGGAGGGCGATCTTGGCTGGAGAAAAGCGGGTGTAGTCGGGCAGGGGTTGCCCTAGCTGCCTGGTTCTCGAGTCTGGGGTGGGCGGCACAATTTCATGGTCAGGGGAAATGGGCAGGTAGCGGGTGAGGAGTTCATTTTTGCCCATTCCACTTCCACCGCCTCTCTCATAACCTGGCGAGGACGTGCCATTGATGGATAGCTCGGGACTGAGGCCGTTGAGTCCCGCAGAGGGTTGTGGGGTAAGTCTGGGGGTGTCGGAATCCAGTGTGGGCCGGGTCTCTGGGCAAGGGAGGGCCTTTCGGTAGGGGGACACCTCACACGGGCTGTAGGACGACTTGAGCTGCAGGAGCTCTTGCTGCCTCTGGCTCTTCTCTAGTTCAACAATGCTGATCTGCAAAGAAACACCAGGGGGAGCCGTTGATATAAACGCACACAGAGCCAACCCATAATGCTCATGGTAAAAATATCCCTTTAGGAGCTAGTTCAGTCCTCTGTAAACAAGCAGTTGTCAGAACATTTAAAAAAAATTCTGTAATTGACCCAAATAACATTTACAGTTTTTGATTTTTGATTCATTTATTATTTTTATTGATTTCTGTTGTGTCTTTCACATTCAATTCAGAGTCACTTTCTAATGTGCTTTGGGGAAAATCTTAAGTGTGATTTAAGTCTCTTGAATCCAGAGAGGGAAAATGTGATTGTGGCATGGTGCAGGCCTGAGCGTGTGCATTCCTTCATGTGCATAAAGGATCAACATGCCATAGCTCGGACACATGTATCGGCAGGGCTTACCTGCCTTTATTAAACAGAAATAGTGGAGAAACAGGAAGTTATCAGAGGCCAAAATGGGATTTTTGGCCAGAATCAAACTTTCACCACGTATCAGCATGCCACAACTCTAACGCACATCAATTGTGAAACTAAAATATGCAATGGCCTGTTTGCTCTGAGCTGACTGAATAAAGCGTGCATGCGAGTTACCTGGAGCTCCAGACAGTGGCGCTGTTTCTCTGAGATTTGTCTTCGTAATGCAGCTTTCTCTTTCAACAGAGTCTCCAAACACAGAGACCGCCAGTCTAACTTGAGCTCCTCACACCGAGCCTTCAGCTGACAAACACACAAACATATGAGCAATGGGAGTTTAGTTCCAAATCTGCCATTTCTGAATCATAAGCATCCTTCTGCTCTGTTGAGGCAGGGCATGATGGTTTAAATCGGATCACTCACCAGCACCAGGCTCTGATCGCGGAGCTCTGCCATGTCCCTCTCCAGCTGTTTGGTTTGTTCCCTCAGCTGCATGTTGTGGGCTGTGATCTCCTTCTGAGCTTGTACCAGGTCCTCCACGGTTACCGCCTTCACGCCCAGCTGTGACACAGGCGGAAGGGTTTAAATTCAGCTCTGATGCCTACATATTATTGACTTGGAAGTGCTGTTATGTAGGCAGATCACTACGTTGAGAAAAGTCTTACCTCCTCCAGTTTAGACTGGAAAAGGTCTCTGATCCTCTCCTTATGGGTATTACAAGCATTGAGCAGCTGTTGGGCTTGACCGGATAGTTCTGTGTGTCTCAACTGGGAGGAGAAAAGAAACAATAATGTTATGACAAAAAAACATTTAAAGTCCATTTATAAAAATTCTTAAATATAACGTAAATATTTAACTTGTTTTATTACTACTACTACTATTACTGCTACTGATAATAATTATATATATAAAAATAAGATAGAAAAATAAGAAAAATGAAGATTGCTATAGATCTTTTGGCCACAATAACGGTGTAGTGAAAAAAAATCAGATATCGTGACAGCCCTAAAATTTATAAAACTATGATGTTTTTTTAATAATTTTGTTACTACTATTACTACTACTACTATTAAAAATTATATACTACATATATTTATTTTACACATTTTAATTTAAAATATTTTTATTTCAAAATATTAATATATTAATAACATTAATAATGAAAGTATTTCATTTTATTAATTTTATTTCTTAGTATTATCCTAATTTGAATGAAACACTATTAATAATACACACATATATATGAATGAACAATTTAAATATATATTTTTTTAAATAAAATGTATATCATTTTAAAACAATTTATTAATAAAATACAAATACTTTATACAGATATATATTATCATACATACATACACACACACACATATATATATATACATACATATATATACATACACACACATATACATATATATATATATATATATATATATATATATATATATATATATATATATATATATATATATACACATATATATACACATATATATACACATATATACATATATATATATGTACATGTGTATGTATATGTGTGTATGTGTGTGTATATATATGTACATGTGTATGTATATGTGTGTATGTGTTTGTATATATATATATATATATATATATATATATATATATATATATATATATATATATATATATATATATATATATATATATATATATATATACACACACACATACATACATACACACATATACACATACATACATACACACACAGTGTTTCCCCTACCATTATATAAGGGGGGCGCCCCGCCCTCCTAACGGCTCCCCCGCCCCCCTTGAAGTCAAGTAAATTTGATTTGATTTTCTTTATAGCGCCAGATTACAATTTGTTATTTTATTTAAAAAAACTAAATAGCCCTTAAGTAATATGTTATTTATCTTATTTCCACGATGGCATGTCTTTTCTGTCTGTGTTTGCGCGTTTACAATTATCCCAATGAGTGCGCAAGCGCGCACACTCACACACAAACAAACACTTGCGTCAAATACAGATGAGCACTAGCGGACAGAGAGCGCGCGGCGGGAAATATGTCGCTGAACTGAAGATGGCAACACTCGCTCTACAGCCGGAGTAGCTCTCCTGCTCCAAGTCTACGCCCGTTTCACACATATTTCGTTTGCAGTGCGTGTGCGGTGAGTATTTTTTTCCGTACCCATGTTTACAGAGCTTTCACACTGCACGCGGATGCAGTCCGTCGATGATCGATCCGTTCCAGTTGCGGTGCGTATACAGCAGTGCATCGATCGTTTCCGCACCGAGTCTACTTTTGCCGTTTATATACTGTCTATGATTTCTGCTGTGCTGCAAACGCTGAATTAAAGTGACAGCGCATGTTTCGTGGTCAACGTGAACACAGATTGACCTGAAAATGTAGTAATTTCACCATAAGTGCGATTAATTAAATAAAATGTAGTAATCTCACCATAAATCTATTTAATTAAATACTACTTTTTTAACTTTAAAACCGGGGTAAAGCAAGGAAAACTACAATTTACCTCAACAAGGCGACATAATGACATTCGTGGAGGTGGAAAAACAAGTTCTTTGTGACATGCAAGATTTATTGTATTAAAATTTAAATGCAAAAGATTTTAATATAAATACATGGTTAAATATTTTACCACTTGCTTGAGCAACTTAATATATAATTATATAGAAGTAATGCATTGAATAATACATTGTTTAAATTGTGTTTAAACGTGAACGCGCGTTCACAGCAGTGCTGCGTCTGACAGGATTATTCTCTCCAATAAATGCATCATAGAAATAAAAACTTCTCACAAAAAAAGCCCATTTAAAATTTGTTTGTCATATAAATGTATTAACTAACATTAACGAACAATGAATGAGAAATATATTTGTTAGTATTTATAAATCTTTTTTTAGTTGTTAGTTAAAAAATAAAACTATTTAAGCTCTGGTCCATTAATATTAACAAATACTTCTATACATTTAACAAAGGTTATTTGCAAAAGTCAATTTTAAAAAGATTTAAATATGTTTTTTTGTTTTTTTTAAAGAGATATCTTATGTTTTTTTTAAAGAGATATCCCCCCCCCCCCCCAAACCTGTAAACCTAGGGGAAACACTGCACACATATACAAATATATATATATATACATATTTTTTTTTAATAAACTTCATTATATACTTCATTATAATATATTATTAATATAGAATATATATTCTAAGAGACACATTTACCTTTTCCTGCTCAAGAGCTTGCTGCAGGTTGGTGCGGTACTGTGGTGTCTTCATGTAGGCCATGAACTGCAGGTACTGGACTTTCACGTTATCTAGAGCACAAACGAGACCGTTTACGTTAACTGTGTGTCTGACTACGTAACTGGAGCAGAAACGCATGTCTGTGGAACTGAAATGGATCTCCTCGTGTTAAATATGGAAGGAGAAGTGAGGCTGAGTGAAATTACCAAGAAGAGCCTGCAGGCCTGGTGGAGTGGGGCTCATGAGAAGCTGACTTGATGTATAATGCTGCACTTTGGGAGGTAGCTGAAAGAACGGACTCTGAGGTGACCTGTACACATCTGTGGATTGACCGAAAGTACAAGTTAATGTCAAGGGTAATAATGCTGTTCAATTACCTTGAAAAGCCTGATTTTAGATTAGTGTCTCACCCTGAGCGGGGGCCGCTGAGAGGGTCTTGGCATGAAGCAGATCAAGGGCGCTCTGGCTCTTCTTGCTCTTGCGCTCGGCTGCGGTGGTAGTGGCAGCCTTCTTGGGCCGCCCGCGCTTCCTGTTGCCGAGCTTGCGGCCCCTGGCCAGCAGTTTGGCCCGGCGGGGTTTGGGCGAAGGCTTCACGGGCACATGCGAGTTCGAGCGGACCTCCTCACCACCCGACTCATGCTGCGTCTGAGGCACACGGCAAAGACAATTTAATCAATAAAAATAAAGAAAATTATTGATTTTAAATAAACATATAGACAAATACATCTGAAATAAATGAACAGCATAATATTTATGCGATTCCTAAAGGTCTACCTTGTGCTCCTTGGGCTTGGTTGGGGTGGTGGTGTTGCTCTTATTCTCCTTACTGTCCTTCTGCTGCCGCCTTCTGGTTGCCTCCTGCTCCTCCTGGAACCAAAACACACCGCATGTGTTGTGGGAAGAGATTTAGCAGGATATTTTGGCCCAAAAAAAATAATAATTCAAACAACATGACAATCAAACACGAAAATCTTACCCTGAGTTTAGGATTTTTGAGACTAGAAAAATAGTTTTCAAGCTGCAAAAAGAAAAAGTGTTTGGTTAGATATCAATATACATACATACATACATGTGAAATGTAATACTCGAAGTTTTAGGGTGCTCTGTGGCAAAAAAGGCTAATGCAAATAAGACTCCCATTGTACACCAAGAGGAACAACAAAACCAATGTGACATGAATAAAAGGGAACTTACTACGGTGCGGTCTATTGTATGCAGATAGTACGACACTGGCTTCCCCGTCCACGACACCGATCCCCTCAGAGGGGACAGTTCAACTACTCTCATTATTGTGCCAATATCTTAACAAAAACACACAAAAAAAGAACATTACTCATCAAATGTACTGTTTCGTGAGCAGTCTAATAGGAATCTTTGTGTTCAGGAATTTCATGCAAGGGGCGAAAGACTTCCCCACTAGGGTTGTAAAGGTATGGCGGTTTATCGCGATATTGACATGTACGATTATCATATCGTGACCAGATCTCACCTGCGCATATGCAACTTCTTTCCACTTGACTGCTTAGACTCCACCCATACATGTACAGCGGATAAAATGTCTGAGACAGAGGCTGCGAATTCTAATCTCTATCCGCCGCCGCCGAAAAAAAAGTTTAAATCTCAGAGGGGAAATACTTTGGGTATCCGAAAAACGAACGCGAAGAGTGGCTGCAAAAGGAGGAAATACGTCGAACATGTTCTCCCATATTCGCGAACACCGTCCCTCCGTGCAGATAAAGGCATGTTCCATTTATGGCCGAGGGTTGTAGTTGCAGAGGGAGTTTACAATATAACGCAGATGTCACGTAAAATGGCAAAAGATTGATGAATAAATAAATAAATATAGCTGTGCAATAAATCAAATCGCTATATGCGTGTCTATGAATATACAGCGCAAAAGACTATATCTATATTTTGCTTGTTCTGCGTGTCTGTGTGAATGAGCAGCGCCGTTTCATCTAGTACATGCTCAAGTATGTGACGCTCATGGTGTTTAAAGCGTCTGCCTTCTCACTCACTTTATGAGGACGTGAACATGAACATATCCAGAGCTGCTCTGAGAGAACTTAAAGGGTTAGTTCACCCAAAAATGAAAATTCTGTCAGTAATTACTCACCCTCATGTTGTTCCAACCCCGTAGGACCTTCGTTCATCTTCGGAACACAAATTAAGATATTTTTGATTAAATCTGAGAGCTGGATCACTCCTCCATAGGCTTCTAAAGACGTTATAACTTGCTGGCCCAGAAAATGTATTAAAGAGATCGTTAATATAGTCCAAGTGACTCCAGTGGCTCAATCTTAAGTTTATAAAGCGACGAGAATACTTTTTGTGCGCAAAAAAACACAAAAATAACGACTTTATTCCACTTTTCATTTCCTTCTCTCTGGGCCTCGAGTTTTTTCATGTAGTGTTTTAGCGTAGCGTGTCTGTGTTGCACGTCACACGTAGGCTCACTATTGGCCGACGCTGGTCATGTGTGTCATGCGTGTGACGTGCAACACAGACGCGCTGCGCAGATTTACTATGTGAAAAAACTCGAGGCCCAGAGAGAAGGAAATGAATAGTGGAATAAAGTCGTTATTTTGGGGGTTTTTTGCGCACAAAAAGTATTCTCGTCGCTTTATAAACTTAAGATTGAGCCACTGTAGTCACTTGGACTATATTAACGATGTCTTTAATGCATTTTCTGGGCCAGCAAGTTATAATGTCTTAGAAGCCTATGGAGGAGTGATCCAGCTCTCAGATTTCAGCAAAAATATCTTAATTTGTGTTCCGAAGATGAACAAAGGTCTTACGGGGTTGGAACAACATGAGGGTGAGTAATTACTGACAGAATTTTCATTTTTGGGTGAACTAACCCTTTAATGAGCATTTCATAATTTTATTTAAAAGAATCATCATCAATTACACTCTGACTGAAACTCAAAGGAGTTTAGTACAGCCTTTCAAAATAAAAGTTCGGTTTAGCTTAAGTCATTATTAGAAATAATGACTGATTACTATTGTACAATAGAATGTAGCCAACTTAAAGTTATAACAACAACAATAAAGTTTATTTAAACATTATTTAAGAAATAATATAGTTTTTTGTCTGAGTTTTAATTTAGTATACCTCTATTGTGCAGAGTCTGCAGACAAACAAAAGTTGTAACATTTCCTCTTGCATTTTCAATAATATATTTGTATTAAATCATAGAATCCAGACAAATTATATCAGACAACTCAGTTTCAACTCAGACAACTCAGTTCAGTTTTCTGAGGAAATAAAATACATTTCATAAGCCTCTATTATCTTAAATAATAATTACTAAATTAAGAATAAAAATAAGTTACGGTTTTATGAATTCAATTGATTAGACATGTTTTTGATTATAAAAATGGGAATTAGTTTGCCCCATCTAAGTTATATCCCACATTTCAGTTCCCATTTAATAAATAACTTATTCCTTATTTTGTTCAAAAGGTAGACTCATACTTCCAGAAGTCATTCAAAAAAGTTTGTTATAATAAACCATATGTTCAACCAAAAAAAGCCTATCTGCATTCATTCATTTAGGGTAATTTTAGCTGATGATTATGATAATAAATCCCGTATACCGTGAAACCGTGATATTTTCTGAGACGATTATCATACCGTGAAAATCTCATACCGTTACAACCCTTTTCCCCACACAAATTCGCAGTGTTGACTACCATAATTATCAATGATGGTGCTGAATTCGCTGAGTTTTCAGGCTCGATTTATCCGTTCGGCTCAATGTTCAAACACCAGCACAGCACAAGCTTACTAGAGCAGATCCTGACAAACGAACTCCTGCGCAACGATACAGACAGAAGGCTTTTCAATCGACAAATCACCATCATTTACCATGGATTTACTGTGGTAACACTAACTGGACCATGGTTTTGCGGCAGCTCAACAACTCAAGGCCTTGTTCGCTAGCAGAAATCGGGAAATTTGCGTGAGGTCGAAAGATTTCCCCACACAGATTTCGCATGAGGTTGAATTTTTTCACATGAATTTGCCACGTTGACCAATAGAAAGCTTCATGGTTTGAAAGTGACTTCTGTTGAGCTGTGACTTTTTTTTTATGAGCGAAATATCGCAAATGTGACGACACCTTAACACTTATAAAAATGTATCAGAGAATAACCACCAAACACTTTAAATAGTCAAGAAACTACCATGATAGTAAATTCTCTCTCTCTCTCTTTTTTTTTTTTTTTTTTTTTTTAACCATGGTACCATCTTTTTGTAGGGGAATCGTGTTGTACAAACTTTTATACTCACCACTTAAGTTTCGGCTGTTTATTCTGAAGTTAAGAGGTGCAAAAGGTTTTGAGGATACAATTTTTCCACCTGCAAGAAACGAGACTGAAATTCAGCCAGGTAACACCGAGGAGAAAATCTAAGCACATATTCATCTCTTTGACATCTGTAAGTCAATGCAAACTAAAAAACAAGTCTGACTGGGGTCAAAGGTCAAGCATGACATGTTGACACAGGTGCCTTTGAGTTACTCTGACACAGAGCCCTTTCTTTTTCAAACGTAAGCAGCTGTGCAGTTTACTTCAAGTTAGGACTGCACCAAATGTTATGATTTCAATAGCAATTTGAATGGCAATTAAAACATTTAACATGATTTCCCCAAAATAAAATGACATGGAAACAGCAGCGCTCATGCTAAATTCGATTTAACTAACTGTGCAGTCCTACTCATTATTTAGTCTTTTTTTAACAAGACCATAATGATGACACCACAAACCTTCCTTCATGTTGGCGAAACGTTCCTTCAGCTGGTGGTCCACCTCAGGACCAAAGGCAAAGTTATTCACAAAAATAACACTGCAAAAGAGCACATCACACTACATCCTTACACAAGACGTTATGTACAACATGCAAACGGTTCTGAATTATGAAGAATTAATGATGAAAATGTAACATGTCAAAAAAACTAACATTACTTGGAAAGATGCTCTGGTTATAATCAGGTTATAGCCTTGTTATAAACATTTAATGAGCCTGTATGTGATCATACCTTGTGCTGGCTATTCGTTCCTTCCATTCTTCTGACAGGAAATCTCCCCTTTCCAACTGCCAAACAAGACCAAACGACATCAAGTATGCACGGATTAGTCACAATACTGAAGTTTTCACAAGTAATAACATTGGTTTTAATAAACAAACACACTGGGGATCGTTTTGGCGCATCACCAGAACACACACTCACCGTGTACTCGCCATGTTTTTTGCCATACCACTTCATCCACCTCTTAAACTCTTTGTCCATTGACTGTAAACGCATTCAGATATAAAGATTAGCGCAAAATCCAGGGTTATGTCAGGGTATATAAGGAACGTTTAATTTCGGCTTCCTGTTGGTACCTCTGCATAGGTTGCTGGAGTGTCTGCTTTCTCCACGCCGAAGTAGTGTTTACAGTTGGTGGCTGCAGCGACCTGCAGGACTACCTGACCAACCCCTGCAATTCAAGCAAAAACAACACTGTATATCATGTATAATGGACCGACTGGACATTATTGGACTTTCAATCTTAAACTGCTACTCAAGGCCCGTTTATACCAATTTAGTAGTGAATTCACTGTTGTGAGCTGTCGTGACATTAACAAGCTGTTTTATCGACGTCTTTCCGCAGTGATAATGTTATGATAATGATATCGTGATAATGATTCCGGTACGTTGTACTGTATCTTTCAACATACCTTCTGATGTTCATTCATGTTTATATGGTGCTGTAACTAGTAGTAAAGCGGAAGAGATCTGTCACGACGCATTAAAGAACGCCAAAGTGAATGGACCATACGTATGAGCAGGGCTTGACATGAACAAACGTGAACAAATCAACTCTTGGGATTTAAGAATCAATGTGGGTTCATAAAAATGAGAATTGATTAAAATTGAGAAATCTATATTTTTAACCCAGCCCTATTTACTGTTGCGTTTTTGAATTCGCGGTTGAGTTTTCCGATTTGTAGCTCACAATTCGCTTTGCGTTTTAATTGGACATCAAATTTTAAGCTGCTTAAAATTTTATTGAAGTGAATTTTGAAGTTGCGTTTTCAGATTTGCAATTTTCACTTGTACTTTAGGGCCACCATCGAATAGGCCCTCAATAACAGACATTACTGACCACTGCCCAAATCCACAAACGTGTCTTCTTCCATCATCTCCATCTCGTCAATGATCTGGGCCACCAGGTCGAAGGAGGTCTCTCCGTACACCTCGGGAGAGAACGGCTCGTAGTTGTTGAGTTTCTCCGGGTCGGTGACGGAGTGGTTGTAGACCTGCTGCAGGATGTGACGCAGCAGGCCGTTGGAAGGCCGTTTGTTTAGTTTCATTGGTTGGGTGGTCCCTTTCCACTGCAACACACAAACACGGTTTAACACTTTGTTTGAGGCAAAAATCATCTGTTGTCGGCAAGACAGACTTGACGTACCAGTTGGTGAATGCTGTCAATGGCTCTGTTGTACTTATCACACAGTCTCTGCATACTCTCAAAGCTGCAAGAAAAAACACAAACTTGACAAACTTCATAGAAACTGTGATTTTACTTTCACAAAACTAGTATTTTTTATTAGCTCGTACAAATGGCACTTTTAATCATCAAATAAATAATACAATTATTATTATTAGAATTACAACTACATTAATAACAAGAATCATAATAATTATTATTATTTTTTAAAGCTTTGTTTTTTAATGACACCTAATGGTTTGTCAGGGCTTGACATTAACACCCACCAACCCGCCAAATGGGGGTGGATTTCAACAGTGGCGTGTAACGCAGTCACTCCTACTAGCCACTTTGCCAGGTTGAATTTTAAGAACATTGTTGGTGTTACAGGGCTTGAATTCTG
Organism: Abramis brama; assembly: GCF_963993115.1. Taxonomy (NCBI): domain Eukaryota; kingdom Metazoa; phylum Chordata; class Actinopteri; order Cypriniformes; family Leuciscidae; genus Abramis; species Abramis brama. The sequence goes on along the minus strand of NC_139968.1, from coordinate 19,722,791 downwards.
CATAATTTTACTCGTTCACTCAGATTTTGCTGGTTTGCTGTGCGCAAACAAAGCTGCCACTCAGTACTAAATTGAGATTGTTGAAGCGCAATAAGCAGCGAAAAAGGTCAAATACACACAAAATGTCAAAATTGCGATCTTGGTGAGTATTCACATAAACACAGTGAGTTTTATTTTAAGTGATGTAAACAGGTGACAAAGAAAACGCATGTGCAACCTAGTATATACCAACCTAATATACCTGCTGCCAAATTATGAGACAAAATATATCTATATCTATATATATCTCTCTCTCTCTCTCTATATATATATATATATATATATATTAGTGCTGTCAAAGTTAGCGCGTTAATAATGCGTTAACGCAAAATCATATTAACGGCACTAATTTTTTTAACGGGCGATTAACGCAGCGCGTATTTTCTGTTTGACCCGTGGCCCAACCCCTAGTTGGAGAAATGGAGATACGCAATTAATTAGTTAATTTTTTTTAATTGATTCCCAGCCCTAATATATTATATTATATTTTATATATATATATATATATATATATATATATATATATCAGTTTTTCCCCATGGTATCAATGTCAAAATGGTGGCCAGTGATTAGTGGCTAGTAACTTTGGAAAACCACAAGCCACATTGGCTGGTGAGCAAAAAAGTTATTGTCAAGCCCTGCTTATGAGACCATTTTGTGACAATTTCCTCACCTCTTGGTGTCGTAGTCGATAAGAACGTAGTTCTCCATGGCCAGCTTAAGATCTGGGATCTCTTCACACACCCAGCTGGACAAAGAGAAGAGACATGTTAGGTATTACTACATCGATTATTACTGTTTTACTGACAATACACCTTTTACAAACAGAGCAGTCAAATACAAGTGCAAAATCAAACCCATAATACCCATCACAGACTTACCGTATGGTCTCGATGATTTCATGTGCAGCATCATGATGTTTATCCTGGGGCAAAAGGAAAGAAATGCTGAGTTATGAACAAGGTTCAAATTACCGTTTACTTACTCCCTAGACTACTTATTTAGCACATGATGTGTAGTTATCCATCTACAAGAAACAAGTTTCTACAACTACAACAGAAACTTGACCTTTCCAGTTTGAGCAGGATCACGGATCACAACTGTAGCACATTCCTGCACACACAGAAGCCAGTGTGCCTTCAAGCAGCTAAACAAGTTCATTGGGCGCACATGCCCGGATAAGTACATTATGTCACCAAGCCGGCTTCACTGATCACGTATGTTGCAGTCTATGAATGCAAAGCAAGATCTATATCTCAGCACAAAGCTTGTGTGCAAAAGAAAATGGGCCTTATTCACAAAAAAAAGCAGAAACCATGCTGTCGTATGTTACAGTGTTAAGTATTAACTAATATTTAGAATTTAGGCCATCCTTAAAAATATTCTTGTTTGCCGTAACCCGACCGACCGTGTCAATTTAGTACCGACCCAATTATTTATTTATTTTCCCTTTTAGTCCGACCGACTTGCCGGTTGTAAAATGCGTTAAGACCGACCGATTTTTTTTTTTAACTCTTCAAACAACTAATACAAATGCAATAAAATAATAATAGTTATTAAGTATTGTGAATATAAATTGCCTAGACCTACATACAAACATAAGCTACGTTCTTTCTTTTAAATAAAAACCCGTGGCGCGTCATCTATGATTATGTTTACACCATTGGTTAACGCATGTCACACTACGGCCTGTAGTTCGCTTCGTTTCATTCACTGTCAATGGTTCGCGCTTGGTAATGATGGCTGCGGCTTTACTCTAAAGATTATTTCATTTTTAGATGTTGTTGAATATGGTTTATTAAAAAATAAACATATGAGAGCGTGTTATAGGCTATATGTCATGTTTTAGTCAGATATGACGACACTACTGCAACACGTATCGCCGCAGATGAGAAGCTGAGCATCAACGTGCTATCGCAAATCAAAGTGAAAGTAAGTCGCAGACGCTTAACACACAATCATCTTTATTAAATGTAAAGAAACGAAATGATCTTGCCAGGGCTGTTTCCGCTTTCTCTTATTGCGGGCTTTGATTCAGAAATTTTAGCTGATGATCAATAAAATAATGCATCTCATAACTGTTGCTTTCGGTGACGTGCACTCCATTAAATCTGCATATAGCGGGAATTGAAGATCGGATTTATATCCTCAAAAAACAGCCTGGTTATATCCTGGTGTGAACAGCCCCTAGACATCGGTGAAAATTGTTTGCAGCCCCCCCGACCCCCGATTTTATTTTATTTTATAAAAAAATATACTTTTTTATATATATAAAAATATAGACCTACCTACCGACCCTTTTTTTCTTTTTTTTTGCTGTTACTGCAAACCAAAATATTTTTAAGGATGGCCTTAAGCTTATTTATATGTCCAGTTTCATGTTAATTGTAGTTCATTTAATTTAGCTTTATTTCAATTACCAAAGCCATCACACATGACAGTGCCGTACTTAAATACGTGTAATGCTGGCCTTTTAAGAGCTCTGAGGTCATAATGAATCAGTTTTGATGCCAATTAACCCAGGATTGTGTCTAAAATGTGGATGTGACCCAGCCGACTCGCTCAGTCCTGCCGCTGGAGCTCTGCTGCTTCCTGACCCAGTGACCCACTTTCCGTCAACAGAGTCCTGAGAAACCCTCTGCCTGCCGGAGTGTGCCGCTGCTGGGCTCCGTTGCCTCACTAGGCTCCTCCTCATCCAGCAGGGAGCCGTTTTCCCGCTTCGCTCTAAGTATGGCGGGTCTCGTGCTTTTCCGCCCACCCCTGCAGCTCCGAGGCGGTGTGACGGCACTGGGAAATAATGCAGCCACAGTCTAAGGCGAACAAGGGCACTTATTTAAAGCGGGATGCGGCTGACTTGCGTTATTTCAACACTGCGTTAAATGCAAATGCTAAGACAGATGGCGGAGTGTGTACGTGCACAAGCAGACACTTCAGCTCATCGTGCTGCACGGGAGGAGGGGGGACGGCGTGTGTACGGGGTGTTCCGGCGCACAGCAACACCAGAGCCGCAGCTAAAAATATCCAGAGGAAAGGAGGGGAGGATGACAGAGAGCAAGAAATAAAAGCTAACAGCCCTCTGTTACAAACAGGCTTGACTCACGAGCACAAAATCGGACTATTCGCTCACCTCACGCACACTTGATGTGACTCACGCCTTGTGAACACTTTTCGTTTCGCCCGTGATTACCACTCAGCACAACTGTTCTTTTTGGCTGGGACGGCAAATCACCACACCTCGGCGTGTTTACGCGTGACGTGTTTAACCGGGTAGTAACGTTCAAACTATGAGGAGTGTCCAATTTTCTCACACTCTAAACAAATCATTTTGTCTCCAAGTTCAAGGAACTTGATATGGAAGCAAATAAAGCTGATTTAAGTTTTCAGATAAGGGATGTAAATGTGTCCGTGAACGTAGGTTTGAGGAGCGCTGGGAAGAAAGAAAACAGTGACGCTCAGTGTTCGATAAAACACCTCCTTCCTCCCACCCCAGGTGAGTGGGATGCTTTTGTTCGGAGCACAATGTGAAGCCGTGAGGCAAAATGGCACGCTAGTGGACGAAGGAGAGCAGAAAAAAAAAAAAAAAACACTCAGCTGAGTCTCTGAAAAACAAGATTTGAATGGGTATTTCGGCCTTTGTAAAACACTGTCACCTCAAATACAAGCCTGAAATATTTCTTGAAAACATGTCACGAGAAAACTCTCTCACATATCCCCTCTTTTTCCATGTCTTAAAGGGTTAATTCTCCCAAGAAGTGTGCATTTTGTCATTAGGGTTAGAGTTACACCCCATTTACGCCTGAATTTAGCGTCATCCACTTGTGATACAATCGACTAAAATGCATCTCAATACAAGGCGTAAAAAGGGCCTTATATACAATATTCCCCACTGTGAAAGCAGCGTGAACATTCTGCCAAACATCTCTTTTTGTGTTCCTCACAAGAAAGAAAGCAATATGAGTTTGGAATGACACAGGGTGAATTTTTTCAACAGTGCATGTGGATAACCACCACCCAGACTCCCTAATTAACAGAATACACCCCTCCCTAAACAAAAAATATTCAAGGCATAACTGCAGCTTGCCAATCACGGGCGCTCTGCAATTCAGTTTACCCAACAGCAGGGCAGAAATATGTCTCTCAGGAGGTGGGGCATCCATCCCACATCAGACAAAGTCAAAGACGGAAGTCATCTGAGGCCAAGTGAGACAGTAAAACTGCTGAGGTCACAACTACCAGAAAGGGCACGCTGAATGACAAATGAAAGAGACTGGAGTTTTAGTGACGAAAAGAACCTATACTTCCCACATTCTCGGTTTGAGTAAGATGAGCATGAAACGTAATATTAGCTGGCGAAAGGGACAAATGAGACAGCTGTTTCTGTGGAAACCACAGCCTTTTGATCTGCCGCCCCATTTCCGTCTAAGACCGAAATTGCGTAGAAAACCTTGATGGCGTGAGAAAAGTCTTTCCGAACACGTTCTTGTAATAAATATTAAAACGAATACGTTTGTCTTGTTTTTTTCACTAGTTACACCAAATTTGTAGACATTCTCATCTCTTAGACCCTAAATAGTACTTTCCTCTATAACAGGGTAAATAGTTATAGAACTATTATGGGGGGGGGTTGTTAATCACGGTGTGGAATCTGTGTGTTATGATTACTGTACATGTGCAATGACTGTAATGCTTTCAGAAACAACAGACAGAAGAATGGTGGCTGACTCAGAATGGATGATATGAACAAGACTAGACTTTTTGATGTCATTATGGGAACAACAGTCATAGAAACTAGAATTCTACATTTTCAAAAGAAAAATAACTTGCCATCACTATGCTAGGGTGTTCTGGGTGGTTACCAGGGCGTTGCTATGCAGATGCTAAGGCGTTCAAAGCATATTAAGAGTCACCACCACCATTTCTCTATGATATACGCAAATCGAAATATTTGCGCCCCTGCTTCAATGCCAATATACAGTTTGTTTTATTTCTGCTTTATCTTCTACCAGGTGAAACTCCCCTGTGTTAGGATATCTAATCCTCTGAGCAATAATAATAATTAATAATAGTTAGCAAGCAAGCTTTAATATTAATGTAAATTTGCTGTAGTGGTCGACCGATATATCGCCAAGGCCGATATATCAGCCAATATTTGGCATTTTTAAAATATCGGCATCGGCCAATAAGTTTTTCTGATTGGCCGATGTGTTGGAAGCGGGACTTTTATTTTGAAAAGCGCCTGATCACACAGCGCTCACTCACATTCTCCTCTTCATTTGTTTACGATCTCTGTCAGTCATATCTAATACTTTGATAGACAGAACTGGTAAACAAAGAAAGTAAATGGTATACGAAAAAGTAAAGCATTTGCTTTTATATTATTTGTAACAGAAAAGGCAAACATTCAGGCTAAAATACTTTCTCATTTGCCATTAACATTCAGCAAATGCGCATCTACATCATTTAAACAAATATATGAATATCTAATAAACATTTAATTTCACAAACCTTGCAGATTTAATCGAATCCAGCTGTGCAATCTTTTAAAGTGTGCATTTGTAGCCTGCATAAACGTGTTACTGCGAGTGACGGTCGGTCCGTGCAAGATCAGCTTCAGGAGACGTGATCAAAAAACTTTAAATCCTTCATTTTAAAATATGCTGTGCTATATCCAGGTTCCCACTGTCTCATATTCATATTGTTTTCACTGTGTGCTGTATGTAATATTAGCGTTACCTTGTCTTTATTTGAAAAAATATTATTACCAGTGCGCACAAAATTACCAGATTACTGAGTGCCCTATTACAGTGTTTACTTCCTTTTTATTCACATATTCATATATTTTTAAACAATTACTTTATTTGTGAAAAAAAATGGATTGCAGATTCAAGAAGTTTGCATCTAAAGTATAAGCATGTTTATTTTAAAGATTTGTTTTCAAATGTATTAAATATTGATTAAAATAAATATAAAGTATATATATATATATATATATATATATATATATATATATAGGCTTTATATCAGCCATCCTGCTTTCTAAGATATCGGCATAAAAATAATAATTAAAAAGCCAATATTCAAGTCCAGCAAGTTTTACAACCCACTAGCACCACTAAAAAGTCAGTTATTGCCAAACTTCCTAAATAATCTTGCATACTAGCTTGTTTTTCAAGAAATGTCAGTCATATGGGTTTCGACATGACACTTTGCCCCTTTCAAGGTGTATACAGATGGTAACCAAAATAAAGTGCAAGGGCTGCCAAATTAGCAACCGCATTTTAAGCCGCCAGCGACAAATCTGACACTTCCAGAGCAGTATTCAATACTTCAAAGGATCCCATATGGACCATACTAGAATCATACAACCGCCAAATATTGTGAAGCAAACATTCAAGTTAAACTGTAAAAAACTGAGATACGTTACAGGACAAAAACAGAGCAATTTGTCAATAAAAGACACTAGGAGATGCTGCCCTGTCGCCTGAGTGCACTACTCGCCTTTTGTTTAACACCCTTCGTGCGATATTTAGCCGGTACGAAATATCACACCCTAATATATTCACTTCAGATATCTACACACACACACTTCTGAGACATATGTACTGTTTACGTTATCTAGAGTTTGACGACTATTGGTGTTGGGTAAAAAGCGATAAAGTTAGCTAGCCCTGCTATCTGACTGTTAGCATGACGGCTAGCGTGAACTCCAGTCTCGTTGAATACAGAGTCATGCAAACCGTCGTTTTAGGCTTAAAATGTGCATTACTGTAAGTTAAAACAATTCGTTCGTGAATAATGAAACGAATAAGTGTTATACACTCTCTGCTATGGCAGGTTTTGGTTAGGACTCCGTCTCAAACTCTAATGAGCTGCCTACTTAGTGAGCGTATAGTATTTTTAGTTCACTGCTTTCCTTCCTTCAAAGACTGACAACAGCACGAACCAATAGTATTCGAGTGCGGGATGTCACGCCGCATTCAATTGGTTTGACCTACTAAATTAATACGCCCCCTTCAAGGAGTCATTTTGATTTTAATAAACTATATGTTTCGTATTTGTTTAACAATGAGTCAATGATTCGATGTGAAGCGAGTTTGTTTAAGGGTGTTATGAGTAGGTCAACTAACTGGCATAATAAATATAACCTCTCGAAAGAGTCCCTGACATAAAATATTTGAAAAATAAAATGTAGCAAATTGAAACGATTCGAATAACATCATATTCACGTTTAAATCGCATTTAATCTGCCACTTAAGTATATACTATATAAACATGCTGCCTAGGTAGCCAGCTCACTAGAATCTAAGACGCAACCACTGTACGAGATGGCCAACTGGGTCAGCAGGCTACACACACTCAGTGTGTGTTTCCAACGATTCAAATATGATTTTATTCGAGGTTATAATATATTTTGTCTTTTCAAAACACAACCGTCTGTGTCATTTCATGTCTAACTAGTGTTTAGTGATCTTCTGAGCACCTTTATGAATATATACACAAATGCTTACGGGTATCCAACACTTTAGGATGTATTGACACTCTCGTGTCCCAGTTGTAAGCGGTTGATAAAACACTAGTACTGAAACAAGCACGGAAAAAAGCCAAAACAACAATGAGAAAATTTACACACTGTAGTAGGTTACTCGTTTTGATGCACGCTGTTCTCTACCTAAATGACCCAGTTCGCCTGATCGCAAGGGAATCCCGGTGTTGGTTTCGGTTTATATTAAAACAATAAGACGGATAGTACTTACATATATAGGCAAGGGCCACGGGTAGCCTGCAGCTTCGGCTCCGGCCGGCGACTTCAGTTTTAACTCCAGCTTTTCTCCCATTCTCCCCAGTACAGCTAATGGACGAGACACAAGCTAGAGTAAGAGCATTTTCCGTGGAAAAAAACAGCCGGTTTAACGCGATAGGATCTCACGATGGATATCGCAGGTTGGGGGTGATTTCACAAAGTTGAGCCGCAAGATTTGGTCGATTTGGATCCGATCTACCCCGGTGATTTAGAGAAAATGATCGATTAAGCCGAGCGGCTGCTCAGTCTCGGCAGTAGCACCGCCGCCATCTTCACCGGCTCACGAATGAAAAAAATGCGCCCGAGTGTGTATGTGTGGAAGTCCGATTCATTTCCGCGAATCGGTTCTTTCGAACAGTTCTTTTCAAGGAATAATTTCAAACGAGTATTTTGCGTCAACAAATAGTCATTGGTGTCCCATATGCGTTTAGCCTACATATCATGAGTGAAAGGTTTTAATTAAACGTTTCTTCGATTACTCAAACCGTTTCCCGAACGTCCAATCCGTTAACGAATCGCTCATATCGGTTTTAGGAATCGGTTCAACTGATTCATTGAAAAGATCCGACTGACATGAACAATTCGCGCGTGCGAGTGTAGCCCACAGATCGTACCAACAAAACCGAAAGAAAAGGGAGAGTGAAATCGGTATGTATAAAACTAGAGGGGCGAGGCGTCGGTTCTCTGACACACAAACGGCGGGGATTTCTCCTCGACAACTCTCTCACATTGGCTGGGTAACGATGACACGGATCAACAATTAACCGGGCAGTTTGAATCAGGATGCCGGTGCCAATAACCGTTGACTGGGCGGGACGTACCATTCCCCCCCCCCAGCACATGTGCCGAATGCAAATAATTCATGTTTACTATCAGGATAAGTTTGCTGGGCCATTATTTGTAAATACAGTGTGCAAAGGTAAAAGTGAAAATAATATTTAGCTTTCTTTTTAGTTTTTTTTTAGTATTTTTTTGTTAAGATTTGAGAACAGAGACAAAGTTATTATAAAGTAGCCCCCAATTCAACATTATTCCCCCCTTTTATAGGCTAGGTGCGGTGTTAAGGCCTGAAAAATTTTCAGAAAATATCTTTAGATAATTTGGGATCAAATGCTGGTTCTAATAATGTCTTGGGTGTCAAAAAAATAAAGTAAATCTGTGAGCTGTACAGTTGTGGCATATGTTTTGGGTCAAGATTTGGCTGTGTATATTTGATGTTGCTTGATCTATTTTATACCAGTTTATTTTTCCAATTCTACTGTCAGATCACAAATGACAAAACAGATCAAAATTTGGCACAGACATATTTAGAGTGACTGAATCGAACCAGAACTACATAAATCATTCACTACTTCTAGTGTTGTTCTAGTGTGACTAAAACTATTAAAAATCGTGATTTCATTTACTAAAATAAAATTAATAATAATAAGAAAATGTCGACTTTGCAATTAAAAAGTTTATGTACTACAATTACTAAAATCAAAAAGTTATTTAAAAAATAATAATGTGTCCTGTTGTAGGGGTGTGCGATATCACGATTCTTGATCGTGGACGATTAAAATGTCTCCACGATCTGCTTTTGAAGAAATATTGTAGTATCCTGCTACAGTGTATTCTATCATTTGCAGTATCTTTCAAGTCTTACTGGGAACTGTCAAATACACAAAAAGTTTCCATAAACACAGTTGGTTATGTCTAAAGTGAAAGCAAACATTTGAGTGAAAATCGGGTGCGTGTCACATATGCCTGTATATTAGATGCATGCCAGTCTTAAAGTGACAGTAGCCTAATAGTAAACATGCTGCCGCTTGTCCTTAAAGGGATAGGCCTAGTTCACCCAAAAATGAAAATTCTGTCCTTATTTATTCAACATGCACCAATGCTTAATTTTTCTAAATGTCATAATTTTTTTTACAAACAAGTATTCATTACTTCACTAGACTCTGCCCTGTGAAGGCCTCATCGATCGGCACTGATCCTCAACAAACCTGTCTCCATACCGGCGTGATGACTCCGATCTTCAACCAGATGGAACATGGTTATATTCTAAATGTCCAATCCAATCTGACTTCTGACCTATAATGCTGCCTGAATCATAATCATACACTGTTGGTTCATTGGCCAGAGGAGAACTGGCCCCTGATGGAGCCTGGGTTCTCCCTGATGGAGTTTTGGTTCCTTGTCACTGTTGCCTTTTTCGCCTTTTTGGTTTTTGGCTTGCTTAGTTGGGGACATTTAATTTAATTTAATATTCAACAATATTATTGATTATATACACCATTATATGAGAACTGAACTGAGCTGGACAATGACATCATGGTTTTCTCCAGAGCGGCTATATAAATAAATGATTAAATTAATAACTTTTTTTACAACAAAAATGAAACATCACTAAGCTTACTTAAGCTGGACTGTGACGCTATTTTCTTCTGGAAACAAACTTGTTACATTATTTTCCTGTTATCTCTGTAAAGCTGCTTTGAAACAATCTGTATTGTAAAAAGCACTATATAAATAAATGTGACTTGACTTAAATTATTACATTGTTTAAATGAATACATTTTTAGCTAACTGTGATTTTGTATATGTACATTTCTGAAATACATAACTTAGACAGTTACCAATGATAACAGATCACTCTAAATTGTAATGTGGACTCATGCATTTTCTGTAAAGCTGCTTTGAAACAATGTGTATTGTGAAAAGCACTATACAAATAAATGTGAATTTAATTGAATTTACTCACTCTAATGATGTTCCAAACCTGTATTTATTTCTAAAACAAAAAACAAAGAGAAAATCACTCACTGCTCTGAGAACTTTAACAGTATAGCTTTAATAAGCATCAGTGTATAATTTATACAGTGAAGTCTATGTAGTGTTTTATTTTTATATTAGTTCATTTAATTTCTTTCTTGAATGCTTCTGTTAAATACACCTACTGTAGCTGAAAAAATAAAGCACTGTTTAATTCATTTGTATATTATACAATGTGTATCTTTGTTCTTATCTTTTAATAAAGAAAACTAGATGTACCGCATGGCGGTACAAAATATGACCGCCGCTCAGGCCTGCACTGGCTTTCCACAAAAATAAATGACGTGGAGCAATTTGGCTGTATTGCGTGTTTATGTATATAAGTTGTATATTTTAAAAGACTGTCTGGAGTATTCCTGTGGATCATGGATAATTTAGAGTTTTGTAATTATTTGCCATTACTATTTAAGTTTTATATCAAAAGTCATTAGTTTAGACACTTAACATCCATAATGTGAAAACGTCACATCCATAACAGTGGTTAACAGTAAAAAGCGACTGAAGTGCCCTTGAGCAAGGCACCTAACCCCTCACTGCTCCCCGAGCGCCGCTGTTGTTGCAGGCAGCTCACTGCGCCGAGATTAGTGTGTGCTTCACCTCACTGTGTGTTCACTGTGTGCTGAGTGTGTTTCACTAATTCACGGATTGGGATAAATGCAGAGACCAAATTTCCCTCACGGGATCAAAATAGTATATATACTTATACTTATACATACTAAGTATGAAAAATCTGTGTTTTTTTTTTCAAAGGACCCTCCCATTCAATTTATACAAACCTCTACCAAACGGTTGAGGTGCCTGTTGATGGTAAAAGTCTGTTATCTGACTTTGGCATGGGTTTGTTGTGTTTTACTGAAATAAAAAACATTTTTTCCCCAAAAAAGTGGTTTTATCTTGTAGCCCTGGTCCCAGAGTTTTAAAAAAACAATGTTAACAAAATTAAACTTATTCCCACTGTACCTAGTAGAACACTTAAGTAAATGTCCCATTGAAATTAATGGGATTTTATGGATTTAGGTGAAGAAAGTGTACACATAATACATTTTGGTCTGTACCATGAAGAGAAAACTGATTCAACTATATAAACTATATATTTTCTGAAAGCGTAGACTCTCAGGATGTGATCTAACATGGCATGAAACATGTCCCACCCACGTCATTAGTATACTGGCCAAGCATAACACATTGGGTATTGGTAAATCGGGTATATGGCTGATACCTAAAAAAAGTAGTAGTATGTGCATGTCTGTCTGTGTGTGTGTGTATGTGTGTGTGTTTGTGTATGTGTGTGTCTGTGTGTGTCTGTGCGTGTATGTGTGCGTGCGTACATGTGTGTGCGCGTGTGTGTTTGTGTGTGTGTGTCTGTGCATGTGGATTTGTATGTGTGTGTATGGGTGTGTGTCTGTGCCTGTGGATGTCAGTGTGTGTGCATGCTTGCGTTTGTTTGTATTCCTGCATGTGTGTGTGTGACAGTATCATCCTAAACCAGCAACCCTTCGCTCAACAGCACCATCTACAGGCCAATGAGTGTACAGTCACTAAATGTGCACATAAATGAATTTATTTTATACCCCCCCATGGATGAAATTCTACGAAACTTAGCATACCCCCAGAGGATGTCAAGTTAATCATACACATGAAATATGGTGCAGTTCTGAACATCTCAACTGAAGATAGGGGCGATTAAAGCAGAATAATATTGCATTTTCATTTTTTATGGGAGGGGCGCAAATCACAAATGAGTGATTATGGGCTAGGTTGATGTGGGCCCTTAAGACCAACATACCATAAAAATTTCTTCATCCTCGGTTCCACGGTTCAAGTAGTTATTTAGGAAAAACTGCATTTTTTGGGTTTGGGGGGGCCCAGCGCGGGGGGGGGAGTGGCCCCCGGGGACCAAACGAAATTTTTCCGTAAAAGTCTAGTGGGGCTACATGCCCACCAAATTTCATGTTCCCCGGTGTTTCGGTGTCCCTGGTATCGTTGACGGAAAATTCAGTAGATTGACGGGAAAAAAAAACTAAAAAACTTTGACAATCGATTATGGGCTAGGTTGATGTGGGCCCTTAAGACCAACATACTTTGCAAATTTCTTCATCCTCGGTGCCACGGTTCAGGTAGTTATTTAGGAAAAACTGCATTTTTTGGGTTTGGGGGGGCCCAGCGCGGGGGGGGAGTGGCCCCCGGGGACCAAACGAAATTTTTCCGTAAAAGTCTAGTGGGGCTACATGCTCACCAAATTTCATGTTCCCCGGTGTTTCGGTGTCCCTGGTATCGTTGACGGAAAATTCAGTAGATTGACGAAAAAAAAAAAAAAAAAAAACTTTGACAATCCCTATATGACCGCTTTCGCTAGCTATGCTAGCGGCGGTCATAATAATGACAAATATTTTTATCTTGGCCTAAATGTCTGCCATTCTTTTTTATTTTCTATTTTGTTGCCTTGTAAGGCTTTGTTTTTAAAATCGGGACATTATTTTGGCTGTAATGCTCAGTCACTTATAAAATAGTAAAACCAGCATGAAAAAGAATCGTGATAAAATCATGATTCGTGATTTTCTTGAAAAAATCGTGATATATTTTTGCCACCCTAATGCCATATTCTTATTGGTTGATCGTCATGATTGTTCACAGGTGTTTCTTGTTAGTCATTAGTCTTGGTGTATAAATAGCCCTCATGTTTCCATTTTATCTTGTTTAGTTTTGATTGTGTAACCGCTGTTGGTGAGTCCGTGCCGGTGTCCTTGCTGGTGTCGGTGTCCGTGCCGGTGTCCGTGTGTCGGTGTCCGTGTCCGTGTCTGTGCCGGTGTCCGTTCTGGTGTCCGTTCTGGTGTCCGTGCCGGTGTCCGTGTCTGTGCCGGTGTCCGTGCCGGTGTCCTTGTCCGTGCTGGTGTCCGTGTCCGTGTCCGTGCCAGTGTGCTGGTGTGTCCAAGCCGGTGTCCGTGTCTGTGCCGGTGTCCGTGCCTGTGTATCGGTGTGTCCAAGCCGGTGACCGTGCCTGTGTGTCCGTGCCGGTGCCGATGTCTGTGTGTTGGTGTGTCCGTGCCTGTGTGTGTCCGTGCTGATGTCCGTGACAGTGGGTGTCCGTGGCAGTGTGTCCGTGACGGTGTGTGTCCGTGTGGTTGTGTACATGCCGGAGTCTGTGCCATGTGTGTCGGTGTGTGTTCGTGCCGGTGCCCATGCCGGGTTTTGTTTTGTCGGTGTCCGTGCCGGTGTCATATTCTTATTGGTTGATCGTCATGATTGTTCACAGGTGTTTCTTGTTAGTCATTAGTCTTGGTGTATCAATTAGCCCTCATGTTTCCATTGTATCTTGTCTAGTTTTGTTTGTGTAACCGCTGTTGGTGAGTCTCATGAGTCTAACCATGTCAAATTCACGTTTTTTGTCGTGTCCATGTCGGTGCCGTTGTCTGTGTGTCCATGCCATGTGTGTCCATGCTGGTGCCCGTGTTTCCGTGCCGGTGTGTGTCCGTCCCATGTGTGTCCATATCGGTGCTCGTGTTTCCGTGTCCGTGCCGGTGCTGGTGTGTGTGTCCGTCCCATGTGTGTCCATATCGGTGCTCGTGTTTCCGTGTCCGTGCCGGTGCTGGTGTCTGTGCCTGTGTCGATGTCCGTCCCGGGTTTTGTTTTGTCGGTGTCCATGCCGGTGTGTCCGTGAAAACCGGATGCGTGTCATATGCGTGTATATTAGATGAGTGCCGGTCTTATAGTGACAGTAGCCTAATAGTAAACATGCTGCCGCTTGTCCTTAAAAGGAAAGTTCAACCGAAAATGAAAAATTTACTCACTCTAATGATGTTCCAAACCTGTATTCATTTCTAAAACAACAAAAGCAAAGAGAAAATCACTCACTGCTCTGAGAACTTTAACAGTATAGCTTTAATAAGCATCAGTGTATAATTTTTACAGTGAAGTCTATGTAGTGTTTTATTTTTATATTAGTTCATTTAATTTCTTTCTTGAATGCTTCTGTTAAATACACCTACTGTAGCTGAAAAAATAAAGCACTGTTTAATTCATTTGTATGCCTATATTATACGCTGTGTATGTGTATCTTTTAATAAAGAAAATAATTACATATTTTTATCTTCGTCTCTTTTGCCTAAATGTCTGGCATTCTTTTTTATTTTATTTTTTGTTACATTGTAAGGATTTGTTTTTTTAAAATAGGGAGAGTATTTTGGCTGTAATGCTCAGTCACTTGCGAAATAGTAAAACCAGCATGAAGAAGAATCATGATAAAATCGTGAATTGTGATTTTCCTGAAAAAAAAAAATTGTGATATGATATTTTTGCCATGTCGCCCACCCCTAACCTGTTTTTATTACTAGCCTGCTATTATTAAATGTACATTTCTGATTTAGATTGTGTATGTCTCAACATGAATCAAGGCGTATTACATTGGTTCTTCAACTACGGGCACTTTTGGCCTTGTGAACTTGAGGTAAAAAGTGTTCAAATCAAAATTGTCACAGTCTAACAGTTAAATATAACTAGTCTAGTTTAATGATCCATAAGAGAACGCACTTACATTATAAGACAAATTGGTGTTTTTTGACATATTTTCCGATCCGCACTGAACAAATGTCATTTCCATCACATGCAAATATTTGATTTATTTAAAATTATGATATAATTATGACATAATTTCTTAAGTGTAAGACCACTTTCACACAGTTTTACCAATTTATACCTATATTGCAATTACCATAGATTTGTGGATTAAGTAAATTAATTGTCATGAGGCCCAAACACAAAGCTTACATCCAGCACAACCTGAAATATAATATTGCATTGGTTAGATACATTTCAGAAAAATAACTACTTGTGTTATTACATTAAGTGGAACATTATCCCATAAACTATGCAGAAATTTTTAATGAGTGATTAGAATTTTGTACATATTTTTTAAAAAGTTATGAGGTGGTGGAAATGACTGGGTGTTGTGGAAATGACAATGAATGGACGTCCATGTAGAAAAACAGAAAACATTTATTTGAAACCCATTTAACAAATCATTAGTCATTAGTCTGTTTGGTTCCATAACCAGATGAACAGTTACAGTCTTACTGTAAACAACTTTAACCACAAATAGTGAGACCTTTATCCAGTTGACCTCCGCAGCATCTTAAAAATAGATGAAAAGGCATTTAAACAAATATATTTGAATAAATACATTAGCGTTGTACATTTCAATAAATAAAATATTCATATGTAGCCACTCAATCTATGAATTCCACCTTGTAAGCATAAATGTCATTTCCACCTCACCTTTGTCATTTCCACCCAAGAAGGTAATGTGGTGGAAATGACGGTAATGTGGTGGAAATTACAGTAATGTGGTGGAAATTACAGTAATGTGGTGGAAATGATAATCCTACAATATTTTGTAAAAAAATCCTAGCTAGTATTACATATTAGCTATGAATTGGTAGTTAGCATTGCATGGAAATGACATACAATAAAAATATTTTCATTTTAAGCAACATTTACCTTGAGTTTTCTTCTCCAAGTTGCTGAAGAAATTTAAAATCTCCTCCATGTCAGACATGTACTGTGATGTCATTGTTCATCTCCATAGAAACTACCCAAACAATCTTTCAAAAAAACTTTTTAAAGGGACATTACAGCGTTGTGGTGGAAATTACGGCAATACTGTGGGACAACTATATTTTGTATATAAAATCACATTAATAGTTGTCTGACCTTAAATACCTCAATTATGTTTTGATTCTTTTACTGATACTTTATTCAGTCATATTAAAAAAAAAAAAGATAAATTTTTTTACACTTCTTTTCCATTATTGAAGGTCAGAAGTCTGGGTGTGGGACAAGCACAAAACAGCAATATTTGCATGTATAATGATGTTTAAAAAGGTGAAAAAATCATCGTAGACTACCGGAAAAAAATCCTAAAGTACTTTCGTTGTAAATTTAACTATGAAAGTGTTAATTTTTCAAAAAAATTTTTTTTTTATAAAATATGATCAAAGGACATGAAAGTGTCCATAGTCTAAGAATTGCCCATTAAAGTCTTTCAAGCATTCCAGCACTTCTTACACTCCATGTGATGTTGAGATATAGGCTACTGAATTACTGCACAAAGCAAAAACATGTGGAATCCACCATAATACTCTGAAAGTTGTTGTTCTACATTCAACCAGTGACAAACAGCTTGTATATGAATAGAAACCCATCCCAAACATGGACTCGAAGCTATATTAAAAGTGCATTCCCACAATCTTGAGGGAAACGTAAATATGGACAATTAGTGTGCAATTTGTGGGCCTAAGCAAACAGGAAGGAAAGTCTTAAATCTTGAGGGCGTCTTCCAACTGTCAGGGGGTTCGGTGTGTTGTAACGGGATGAACGAGGACAGGGCAGGGAGAGACCCAAATGAGCCAGGAACGAGAGGCTGGCGCAGTGCCAAACTGAACTCGCTGACTCCCCTCGAGCTCTCCTAAAATTGAGGCCAACATAACACCATGAAGGCAGCTGAGGATTTCACATGACATTTCCCTTATAGTATAGCCTACATCCAAACGTGCCCTCTACTCAGAGTTTAGTCGGCTAGTGTTTATAAAGAACCAGAGGGTTGAGTACCAAATAAGGCACAAAAAGCCACTAAAATGAGTGCAGTACACGTTATGATATTTAAGAACTATTTCCGAACAGATATAGAACCATTTACGCTTATAAACTGACCTACTGGCTATAAATAAAGGCACTACAACAACTTGATCAAAAACAAAACCTGTGCTGCCATCTAGTGGCTATTGACTGAACAGTCTATGCATAAGTTAACAACAGAAAGGGCAATTGAGGCTAATTTAAAGGGACAGTTCACCCAAAAACGAAAATTCTGTCATTTACTCACCCTCATGTTGTTCCAAATCGGCGAGTTTCTTTCTTCTGTTGAACACAAAAGAAGTTATTTAGAAGAATGATGGTATCCACAAATTAAATGGTAACCATTGACTTCCACAGTATTTTTTTCCTACTATGGAAGTCAAAGGCTGCCGTAAACTGTCTGGTTACCAACATTCTTTAAAATATCTTCTTTTGTGTTCAACAGAAGAAACAAACTCATACAGGTTTGGAACAACTTTAGGGTGAGTAAATGATGACAGAATTAAAATTTTTGGATGAACTATGCAGGAAATATCGTATTCACGAGGTGAATGTCACAACAAAGTTGGGGGCGTGTCAGTGGGTGCGCGATGACGTCACTTCACCCCCGGAACACGCCCCCTCAGCCAGACTGAGTGGCAAAACTTACTGCAACATGACTGGCAAAACAAACGATTATCTTCTTAAATTAAAGGCAAATGGACTCGACAGTTATCCTTACAACTTACCAAAGAACCAGTAGTCCATGGACATTAACATGTGGCCAGGAATCAGGTTTCCTGACATTTATTTGTGCCTGATTTCGACGCCTGGGAAACACAAAGTAAAGCCTGTGAACGCTTTATCTGCTAGACAACACTATAAATACAGGTATATATGTAATGTAGGTAGATCTAAATCTGGATGATCACTTAGATCACTGTTATATTGCCATATCGCCAAGCCCTAAAACGTATTAAAGCATTAGGGAATTATAGACACAAAATTATAACTTTAAGCTGTTTGGAAACGATGTGTATTGTGAAATAAATTTGACTGGACACTTGGTCGTGCTACAAGATGGGATCAAATTGACGAGGACATCATATTCTAGGTGTTTCTATATATTTTGTAGAAACTTTTAAAGTTATCTGGAGAACTGTCATGAGTCTATCCATCTATCATAAGGAAAACTGGATTTGTCTAACATTATCCAAACATCCCCCTTGAAATGAACCCTTTTGTGGACTTGATTAGCTGGATCATGTGCGTTTAATTAAAGTTGAAGCTAAATGGTGCAGGGGGGTGGTTTTCACCCTTTTTTTTTACAACATAAGCTAAAAAATTGATAAAAAATATAATAGTATTGTAATATAACAATATATAACAGTTTTTAGTGCCCCCCACAAAAAAAAAAAGAAAAAAAAAGCGAAACATTATTTGGTCTTGATTTTCTAGAGCTAGAGTTTAAAAACCTTGCTGTGTTTGTGTAAAGTAAGAGAAGGTACACCTCCATCTTCCTCCAAAGAACGTGACTGAATGATATAAACTACTTCCCAACTCGTACATACGAACTTCCCAAGAGGACTTGAACACACCCTAAGAAACATAATTTGGACACACAAAATAACACTTCAGAATAAAAAGCAAGTTTTCCAAGAATTTTATTGAAATACCAAGATAAATTTCAGTCCCGGTCCCTTGTTATTTCAAAAAGCGCGCTTTGGGTTTGAGCGTTGACGTCGCAAGCCTTCGTCCCAAAGCTCCTCCCACTCCCTTTATTTTTCTTTTCTCTTTTGCTAAAACAGCAACATAATTCATCTGATGCAAACCTATACAACAGGTCATTTGGCACATTTCCCCCCCGGTTGTCTCGACATTGTTTGAAGAATCGTAGCGGTTTCCAATCCAAACAAACGTCATTCGTATTCGTCGTTGAATTGTTTGCAGCATTTTCAGACTGTTTCTTCGGGTAACGTAAAAGACCGTGATTAAAATAATTCTCAGGACTAAATATCTGTGGTTTACCTGGTAAATTTGTGATTGAGAATTGTTCATTTAAATTTCTCAATTGCTTTTAAACAATCGATTCAGAAGAGTCAAATTTGGCTTTATTTCAATTCTTGTAATTGCGCTCCTAAAAATCGCAACACTAAACTAATGCTGGCCAGGTAAATTCGGGGCAATTTGAGAAGTATTTGGCTTCAGATGCTCTTGAACATTAAACAGCAGTGTAAAACCGCTCTAAACACTGGCCTTTACCCTTTTTTGTGTCTTCAACAGTCAGAAAGCATGCATACACAGACAGACGGACAAGGCAAGTGTCTCCTTGCAACAAAACCCAGGTAAGAGTAACAGCAAGAAGCTGAGCAAAGTGCTGAATTTTAATATTTAAACATAAAAAGAGTTCAGATATCAGAAGTACAACTGATGCTTCAACAGGACCTGACAGATGATCAACTTGTGGTCGAGCTTCCACGAGGCGGATGCCACAGTAATGTGAGGAGCACGTCAGAGGTTTGTAATGGATCCTCCACGATGAGATGCCTTAATGGAATTTAACAGTCATCTCATAATGAAAATACTGTCTGAAATGGTCAAACGCCCCACAAATACTCAGTATTCAAGAAAGCATTGAATTGCTAAAGGGTTCAGACAGTGAGCGAAGGTTGCGTTTCTGCCATTTTGTCTCTCCACCAACCAGCCCGTTGGAAACACCATAGGGCTACGTTAAAGGGATACAATCACCATTTTCTGGAAGAATACCAAGTAAGTTTGGCCAAAGACGTGATGTTACCGTCACACTCGTAACTAGCAATACTGGATCACTCTAGATACCTGAGGGACGACGCACGGCTCACGTGAGGCACAATTTCGCAAGATTTGCCTGCACTTTACAACCACACCTGATTCATGGTTCAATATGATGAGGATTGTGATAAAGCAATATTTTTCATTCAAAAGTATGTAATATTGCAAAAAAAGTGCCGACACCGACCCTCGCTTCTGGAATGGCAAGTTCATCCGTATGGAGCTTTACCATGGCCGTCGTTTAATACTGATTATGTCAAAGCCTCTAAACAGACGGTGATCTTCCTCGGATAGGCATCTGATTCATGTCCATTGCACGTGGTCTAGAGCATTGCACAAAATAAAGAGCCAGATAGTGCCGTTTCAGACACAAAAAAAAAAAAAATAAAAAAAAAAATAATGGGGAAAGTGAACTGCGATAGGAATCTCTTGAAATCCAAGGCAGCTTTTGCATAAAATACTGACTGATTATGGAGATAAAGTCCAAAGGGACGGGACGAGATGTTTAGCACTCAATCTGAGGAGTGTGAAATCATAATCGGACTGATGTATGCCTATGGAAGACTGAAAAAAAAAAAAAAAAAATGAATGAGGAAAAAATAAATATAAAATAAAATAAAATATAGTTTATCATTAGGAACTTCCATTTTAGTACATACAGGAAAATAATATCCACTTAACTTTTTTTCTTCCTTTTTATAAACCTTAAACTATTCGAATCTGGGAATAGCTGTCGGTTATCCTCGTTCGCAAAGCCAAGAAAAAAGCTTCAAAAGAAAGTTTTTCCTTTCACACATTCGAGAATGGAAGGGAGCTGGCAACCAATCCCATAATGCATTAGGCTACACAGGTAAGCACAGCTGAGTACGCCCATGTCCCACGTCCCATAAATGAAATTCATGGGTCTGTATGGTCCTTACTAGAGCACTTGGCCCACTACAGAGGGGGGAAAAAGAAATCAGTTTCGTGGCATTTTACATTAGAGCAACTTGTTTTTAGAGAAAACCAAGAAAAACAATAACAAAAAAAAAAAAAATCCAGTTTGTTTCTTTTTCTCAAGGGAGAAAGAAGAAAAACCGAGACAAAAAATATTGTTATTAGTGCCAGTTTTGAAGTTGCTGTTGATCATATTCTGCTATCAGTTTTTTAATATGTGCCAGTTTGTTGTGTAGATATTCACAGCGGTTCTTCTCTTGGCTATAGTTTGGATTAGTCTGTGAGAAAAGAAGAGAATGTGATCAGTATTTGAAACGCAAAGTATTTTTTTTAACCAATAAAAGGTGGAAGAGACTGTCGGTTTACCTTTTTGATTTTACGATACTCTTCAAGTATCTGGTTGTGGATTGTCTGTGAAAAGGAGAAACAGATCTTTTCAATGATGTTCCTGCTTGAATACAGTAGTTTCAAATGTGTTATAAGATCATAGACAAACAAAAGAGTTTGAAGAGAAGCTCTATGATCAGCTTCTTTTACCAAATCAAGTTAGCACCAAATCCTGTTAGCGCTTATAACACAAAGTATGATTGACCAAAGTAGTAGCGGTCAAATATCCCCACTAACTGTTCAAGACACTCTACGTACATTTCCTCCCTTGTTTCCGCCTTTTTTGTTGTTTCATCAAACCATGTTGCTTAATTTTCCTAGCCAGATCTGGTAACAGTTTTACAGCTACAATGCAAATAGCAGTTGTCACCTGACCTGTAACTCTCAAACTGGCCGCAAGCCAGCGTGATAACTTCATTATTGAGCCCTATAAAGGATTATGACTACGTGTAGGAGAAATAAATGATGCCTCACGACATTCTGCTCTGGTTATTTAACATGATTGCCTCTAATCAGTCAGATGATTGTGTTGTTTATTTCATTACTCTCCCAGACTAGATTGGGAGAGGCAAGGAAAGAAAAACAGTAACGTTTTCCAATTTATCAAGATGTGAAAATTACAGTAGGACCCTGGATGAGTCAACTGCCCTCTTTAATATTTTATTTTCCGGAGGAAGACATGACTACTGGGATCAGGCTGGGGCCGACAGTATATTAATAAAAAATGAGTTGCAATCAAATGCGTGGATGAATGCACTGCATTTTTGGTATGGGATTTTCAATAAAGATACCTTGTACTTGTCTGTGCCTTGCTGGAGTTGTTTGAGCTCCGAGTCGAGTATAGTGAACTGTCGGGTGATGCCCTCTATCCGTGAGTGGAGGCCCCGGTACTCGCTGTACTCTGAGTTGAAGTCAATCTTGTAAGTCTGACGTTGCTCTTGCGAGCTTATCACCGTGTATTTTCTGTTTAGGAAACCAAGCGGAAAAAAACAGCAGTTTTATAAACTTCATAAAAGTTTAATGTTATTTTCATTTTCTTTTAGTTATATAACGCAACTTTTTTTTAATTTTTTACAAACCTGACGCAAAAGCTAAGTGAAAAGACTGTTTCAACTTGAAAATATACAAAGAGGTGCTTACAATAAATAGTCTGTTGTCTCTGATGAAGATGCAGGAATACTGGAGCTGTTGCACGTTCCGTTTAGACCTGAAAAAAATAAAATAAAAAAAGGATTTCAAGGACAGTTTTATCCTGCAGACTGAGGGACAAGGACAATATGCCATGACGTCAGTCCACACGTATGCTGGGAGAGGAAAAAAACTGCTAAAACAATATGAAGGATGTGCAAGACTATACATGTAATGCAGGGATGGGCAACTTCGGTCCTGGAGGGCCACTGTGCTACAGTGTTTAGCTCCAACCCTGAAAAAAGTAGTCACCTGCCTGTAATTTTCTAGTAATCCTGAGGACCTTGATTAGCTTGTTCAGGCGTGTTTGATTAGGGTTGAAGCTAAACTCTGTAGGACAGTGGCCCTCCAGGACCGAAGTTGCCCATCCCTGATGTAATGAATCTGCTTGTTTTCCACTCTTTGGCCACCAGGTGTTATTGTGAGCAAATTAAGCCTTGAGAAATGAACCCTTTTGTGAACCACTTGGCTGAAAAGCCTCAATGGGGCTTCATCTCGCCACCACTACTTGTCGGTTGTTAGACTACTTATCGAATATTCGATGGATTGTTTGAATGACTTTTCCACTAATTGACCTTGCTAACAGGCCACGCTAGATGTTGGGACTATTAATCAACTAGTTGGTGAGCCGTCTGAATAACCATTTAGCTAATTGACTTCACTAATCAACTAGTCTGTTGTTAGACTATTAATCAAATAATTGATGGGTTATCTGAGCGACTATTCAACAAATCGAACAAATTAGGTCGGTTGTTGGACTACTAATCGAATAGTTGGTGTGTTGCCTGAATAATTATTCAGCGAATGACCTCACTAACCCACTGTGTCGGATTTTGGACTAGTAATTGCCTACTTGAATAGATGTTCAGACAGCCCACCCCACCAATTAATCGGCCTCACTAACGACTAGGTTGGTCGTTAGACTAATTGACAAGTCAGTGAGTTGTCTGAGCGATTCCGCTAATTACTTCACTAACCGAATGTGTTAGTTTAGTTGTTGGACTACTTTTTGTTAAATTGTTGGGCCTCCTGTATGACTATTTAACTAAACTAAAGTTGGTTGTTTATTAATCAACTTTTTTTTTAGCCGTTTACTTGTTTGCTAAACAACATACTCTTTGAAATACTCAAGATCCGAAATATAAAATCTTGTGTGTCCTAGATCTAATTGAGATAATAGACTAAATTCAAATGGGACAAAAGTTCACCTGCTGCATTCTGGGGTGCTTTCTGACGTCATAACCCTTGACATTATAAATTATTCAGAGAAAGTAATCCGCACCTGTCCTCCTATCGCTTGTTGTGACATCACAGGTTTTCCTCTGATCCAAGCCATGGTCTTCATCAACTCTCCTCTCCTTCTTCACGTCCCGCTCTCGGTCTTTTTCCTTAGACTTGTCTTTGTCCTTGTGTTTTTTGGACTTCTTCTTAGGCTTGCCATGCAGTGAGAGTTGAGCGGTCCGGGTCTGAGATCCGTCCAGGCTGCTGTGGGTTGGGGACATGGATCCCAGAACTTCCTCTTGCGTTGTGGAGCGAGGGGCGAATGACGGGGGCTGACTCAGTCTTTCCGCCACTGCCGCCTCCAGACTTTCACAGTCTCTGCCGTTGGAGTCATTGCTGACATCCGAAAGGGGGTCGAAGGGTCGGGGGATCTCCAGCGGAGGGATTTGAGAGCTTGACGACGTCTCTGCTGCTTGAGAACTAGAAGTAGAAGAGTCCTTACCATTGGATGAGCTCAGTTTGCCGTTGATGAGCCCTGTAGACTTGCTAGCTAGATGCGATATCCTGGGTTTCTTATTGGCCAGGGGATCGATGAACTCTGCTGCAGGTCGTTTCTGTTGGCCACGAACAATGATGGTTCGTTAAACTGGGATGTTATTAAATGTTTAGCAGTCGTTTACTAGTAGTGCATCATTTTGAATGATGAATGATTTGATGCAAGACAAATGTGGGAGCAGCAAAGGATTAACCCTTACATATTCCTCATAACACAAACAGATCCATCATAAAAGTTCTATTCCAGCTTTGATGGGTCTAAAACGAGGCAAAAGGCTGACCTGAGAGGGTGAGCTGCTGGCTGGCTCCTTGTGCGGGCTGACCGGGCTCTCCACAGACACAGGGGCACTGCTCTGAGGCTTACACAGTTTTCTGTGGAGTATGTTAGACAAGGAATCATCAGTTTAAAAAGAACCAAGGAACAGCCTGAGAGAGATCAAAAGAACCTGACTAATTCAGAAAAGTGCTGCAGACTGTGCTGTGAAATTTTTACCTTAATTGATTTGCATGTATAACTCCAGAAAAATAAACTAAAATTGAGATATTTTGATGCGTTATGCTTCAATAATTAATATCTCAGATAAAGATCCATCTGAACTTGTCTTGCAATTGATAAGCAATTTACTGATAAGCAGATGGTTATGTGAATATCGTGTCCACAACATTTTTGACAATTCCGACTAGTCTTCATGAAGATAGAATATGATGAAGCCATTTAAAAATGTCACTTTGGCGAACGCATTACTGCACTAAATACATTTAAATGGGACAGTAGTAAAACAAATGTACTGACCATAAGATTCTTGAAAAAAAAAAAGATTGACCAACTTGTGCGACATATATCATCAGTTAAAACATATACATCGAAATATGGTGGTGTAACAATATATCGTGTCAAAATACAAAAATGCAAAAATATGTATAAAAATGAATGTGTGAGAAAAAATTCAAGCATACAGAGTTTTAGTTCTACATTAAACTACTATATATAATGTTGAAAATGTAGCTATAATAATGCAATGGGGGAATATTTATGGGTCCTGATAATGCCAAATGTCTTATGTTCCCAGTAAAAAGTGGCCTACATTATTTTAAATGTAGTCAGTGAAAGAGTGCAAGCATATTCTTCTGAAATAATTCTGTATTTATTTTCAGCTTCAGAATCATGAATATTTTTATTCTGGTGTCACTATTGTCCTTGTGCATTGGGTTACCAGCCCCAAGTCCAAGCCTATTTATTTACACCCACAATGTAATATCAAAATTAGCATTTTAATCAACAGTACATTTTTTGTTAACCTTTTATCATATGTCTTGGAGTATTACAATAATATTGTATTGTGAGTTCAGTATCATGATATCTATCGAATCGTAACATCAGGGCATCGTTACACTCCTAGTAAACACATAAAAATTTGTCAAGTGGCATAAATTTAGTGTCGTTGGTCAGAGTTATGCGAAACACCATCACAGAGAATGGGCACTCCAATCACTTCAGATGATTTAATTTTCCATATAAATGTGTATTTTAACATCAAACATGGTAACTTAAGTGCACTAAAATAATAAAATCAAGCAATCAGCCGAAGTTCATAATGCTGCTTGAGGTCAAGTGCACTGAGGGAGTTTGTGTGCATGTCAACAGGGGGCAGTACAACACGGGACAATGCGTCCCGATAGCAGGTCCCGCCTCCGTCGAGGGTGCATGGACAGGGGGTCTATGCCTGAGAGTAGGTGGGTGGGCATGAGTCGCTATGGTCTCGATCAAACTGCGTATGCCCATGCACGGCCTGGCCTTGGACCTGGACCTGTGCCACCCACACACGGATCAGCATGTGCTGGAATAAGGTTGCATCACTAACCTCCGACCGCACACAGTCACGGCTCTTACATGACAGCACGTCGTTCAAGACCAGATGGGAAAGTGGGTGGGTGCAAGAGGGGGGGTGTGTGGATGTAAAAAGGCCCGTCAGTTGATAAGCTTCACCACCAGTCTCGAAATGCAAGCGCGTGTAATGTGTTCCACACGGGTGTTGGGTTTGTTTCTGGCAAATATTTTCATTTTGTTTTGAACGGATATCACAACACCATGTTCTCCCCGGTCTAGCATGTAGCATGGCCTCTCTAAATTTAGCTTCCAGGGGTCTTATACCACCAGAGTTCATGGGAACCCAGACGTTTCCATGTAAAGGCACCCACACACACCACAAAATAATCGGGCTGATTTTGGGCCAAATTCTCCCCTTCTGACAATCCTAGGTAAAGTCACGATAATCTTGCGGGAAAACCTTGAGTGAATAAAGCTGTACAACTACTGAAAAAGGCAAAAAATTTCAAGCAATATTGCAGTTGAAATGCGTTATGATATGGAAAGGAGTATATTGTCGCGCTTATGCAAAACACTGGCACATGGCAGAAAATGAATACTCAATTTTTGCATAAAAGTGTGTATATTGTGAATGACATACAAACCTACTATCGAAGTATCATCTTGTTTTGAGAATATCAAATATTGAGATGTGATTATTTTAAATTACCCTTTAATTTAATGATATAAAACCATATAATAACAATATATAATTGATAATAAAATCATCATTCTATTGTACAAGAAAAGAGTCCTTAAACTTTACTGCAAAATGTATATGTATAAATGCACCACGAGTGAGAAACCCCCCACCCCCAAAAAATAAATAATTTGCTTAAAGAAAAATTTCCAAAGAAGAAATGAAAGAATTCAGTGTGGATATGAAAGTCACTGAAGCTTACCGTACAAGAATTCTCTTCAGAATCTGCTGGTCCATCTCAGTGTAACCAGGCCAGTCCTTCTGAACTTCCTTAAACAAACAATCCTTCAATGTGAAGGTGTTGTCCTTACTATTCAGGTTAGCCACCTACACACAGCCAGGAAAAAAATAAAACACAGCAAAATGAAACAAGAGGCTTAAGTCTTTGGCTCTCTAAAAATAAGCGCTGTATTTCAACACCAGTGCAGAAAAACAAACAACACTACAACAGCGTGCTGACAGCCTCTGTATATTACTGTACATGCTTTGGCTTTATGCAGGCCCGAGTCTGTCTATGTTTTGACAAATGTGTCTAGGTTGAGCCATTATGTCCAAGTAGAGTTCAAAAACACGATTTAGTATGGGTCAAACCCAAACCATAACTTTGAAAGCGGTTCTATACTTGCATATTACTTGTACTATTTTTACAGCGTGCAGTATGGATATCATGATTTAGTATGCATGTAATAAAGCCATCAATTAGTATTTCTAGTGCTGGTTACGAACCTGTTGCAGGAGGCTGTCCAGTGTCTCCTTGTCCTGAGGAGACAGGCCTTCTTTCGTGAGCCGCACCAGCAGTTCGGGTTTGCGGTAGGGCTTGAGGGCCAGTAAATGCACTAGCCGTTCCCTCAGCGGCCGGGGCGGGCTCTTTTTTTGACTGCTGGAGATGATAACCGGCCTCGAGATCCGCCGCGACGGAGCCACATCCGACACACCCGTTATCGGCTTCCGGATCTGTACACGCTTACCTGAACAGTAAAGGGAAAAGAGTTGGTCAAAGGTAGTAAAGACATCATTAAAATGGTCCATGTGACTACAGTGGTTCAAATGTAATGTTATAAAGCGACAAGCACAAAAAGTACTTGTTTAATGGCATCTTTATGGATGAAGGTCAGTCTCACTGAGACTAATACAGCTATTGATGAACTTCAAACAATCCTCATATAAACCCATAAAAAAAATGTCATTTACCTGTGCCCTTCCTGTCTAACATTTACAGAACAATATACAGAAATTGAATAAAGTTATCAAACAGTCTGCACGACATTAACTATAGATTAAATAGACTAATCCTTAAAGCTACAAAAGTTCTTTAGTCAAGAGCAGTTAGTGATTTTCTCTGTTCCCTTTGTTCTTAACATTAATGACAGGGAGAATTAGTGGCTGCTGTCCCTTTAAAACCAGCCGCTGCTGCAAGATAACTCACGCGCCTCATTCACTCAATTCTTCACGTTCATTTTAGACTATTTAACTCAAGACTGCTCTTATGTTATGAGAATACTCGACAAAACCTGTGTTACTGTTCGTTCAAGCCTGAATAAGACCGGGATCATAAAATGTAAAACTAGCCAAACGATGAAAAAAAGATGTACGGATGCAGCGTTAATTACGTTTAATGTTGTAACACGTTAAACAGTCTTCCAGCCACTTCTGCTGGAATGTGCTCCTTCACATTTTTCTGGTCTAGTTTTATTCCTGTTATTCCTGCTGTACAAAATGCCCGCGTCACCTGCGCATCTCGGCAATTCTGCTCCAGCCGGAAGCAATTACCCAAACTGGTTCCGCGTGTTTATCACGCTAACGTACATATTTTACGACAGCAAATAAAAATTAATTATGAAGGCTATATTAAAATAAATTGATAGTATAAAATTCTTCAAAACCATCTACATTTTTAATTCCTGTAGGATTAAAACGTAATGCTTTTTAATGCCATTTAAGGCCTTAGTTTTCGCGAAACTCATTTAATGACTTTTAATGCCCCGCGGAAACCCTGTTTAAGGACCCGCAGGGACCCTGTAATTATTTATTCCAATTTTTTATTTGACTTCACTGGCACATTTGACTTGATCTTTGGTGAAAGCTAGTGTCTGATAGTATTGTGCAAGTTACAGAGTACTCCATATAATATTTTTAGTGAGCACCGGAACCAACAGCTTCATAAATTATGTAGCACGCTGCAGTTTCAGACATGTGGAGACGAACTGGCTCTGATCGCAACCCCCTCTTCCACCTGTCTGTGTGCAGCATGTGTAAACAGATGGGATTTTGACCAAAACGAGGTTCTTCCGCTCAAGCCTTACACAGGAACAGTCGCATACATTCAAATGTGGCGGCCCAAGATGCGTCAAACCTACCCACGTATCTCCCGCCAGGCTTGATGACAATGGCTCCACGGCTGCGGGTCTCCTCCTCGGCCTGAGCCATGCTTTGCCTGGCTTTCTGGTAGGAGTCGTCCGTGGCGCATACCGTGATTTTGTCCTGGATCCCTCCGAGGCAGTCCAGTTGTATGCTCCCTTCACTGGACAGAAACCAAGCCTGTCAGACACTCCAAATGGCACCGACTACACCTTCTCACCAGTTATGCATTTCAAATGTGTTGCAATGGCTCATTTACAGCCCAGGTGGTTGGATGGGCGTCCTGTAAAGGGCAACACCTGTAGAGAGGTTCCTTACGGACAGCTCACCCACCCTGAAACCCTGTCAAATGCCTTTGATCTGCTTCCCCTAAGCTTGGCAACATCTGATCACAGTTAAGGCACATAGTGTTTTCCCACTATGCCTGTGCAAAACAGCAAGTTGGCAGGTTTTCGAAAATAGTCGGAAGGAAGCCCTGTAAAAATAAGCTGCTAAAGTCACTGAATATGCATATTCTCAGCAGACAACTAGAAGTCCGACAGTAATGGTCTTGAAACGTTTTGATGAAGCAAGTGAATTTGTTGCGAAAGCGATGCTTTGATGGCTGATGCTACAGATAAATTTAGAGAACTTCATGTAGAGGGTTTATAGTGCACTGACAATGTTAGTACGGCTGACTAGATTAGGGCTAGTTTTTTTTTTTAGGGTTAATATTTAATTAAATTATATAAAATTCAGTTTATTTCATTTAAAATATTCAATATGCATACAAATAATTGTAAGTATCATAAATTATGGAAAAACTACACTACTGTGTGTGGTTAGTAAGAATTTTAATTAAAAAAATTAACACTATTCAAAAAGAATGCATTCAATTGATCAAAAGACAAAGAAAATAAGATAATTTAAGATGAATAGATAAAAATTACAAAAATAAAAATATTAAGCAATAAGCAGCACAGCTATTTTTAACATTCATAAGAAATGTTAGTAAGGATGCTGAAAATTCAGCTTTGTATCATAGGAATAAATTACATTTAATATACTAAAGTTATAATAATTTCACACTTACTGTTTTTTTAACTAAAATGCAGCCTTGGTGCTTTTTCGGCTTCTTTCAAAAACAAAAATCTTACTGACCCCAAAATTTGGGACAGTAGAGTATATTTATAGAATTTATAATTTAATAAATGTAAAAAAAAGTATACTTATAAAAATATATTTAAAAACTCAGTCAACCTAACAAACCATACCAAACTGGCACTTGACACAGGAGTCATGTGATCTAGTGGTTGAAGACATAGGCTGACACCATGCGCCACTGCTTCCGTGTCCTAACGCTCTACCACACGCCCCAAAACAACAAACGAAGCTAATGTACACTCACGATGTGATGTAATACGACCGAAAAATTATAATCCTAACCTTTATCTTCATAATGAAATCCAAGATGGCCAGACAGCGATTCATCTTTTATAAATCTGGAACGCTGAGAGCACGGAGACTGTAGTGTACGCCGTACGTTTTTAAATGCTTAGCTTAAATGTGTATTATGAATAAATGGTGCTCATAAACAGCTTCTGAGATAGTATTCTCAAGTGAAACGAGTAGAGGCTTGGACCTGGAATGAGCATTCCTTACATCATGATTTAACAAGCGGATAAGATCAAACCCCAAAAGGGTGATCCAGAATTCAAGGTCTTTGTCATCATTATACAATGATCTACAATGCTAGGAGGCCCGTCCATGTAAAGTAAAAAAAAGAAAAAAAGGAAAAGTAGTTTACTTTCATTGAACGAAAGCCACAGCTAAAATGACAAATGAGCTAATTATGTGGTGCTGAAGATGGTGAAAACTTGGACTAACTGCATGAGAAATTCATTTCACACAAATCGACAACAAATGGCTTAGAAAGCCTTTTGTTGTAGATTTGTTGTAGAAAGAGAAACTCACGCAACATGTAACGCCTGAACTTCAGCTGACCCTTTGATCTTATTGTGAACATGGGAGGACATTAACAGCAGCAACAGTATGCATTCCCAGTTTCCTCCTCATTTGGTTGGACAATTGGCCAAATTCAATTTATTCTCTCTGTTCTGGTGTTCATCCAGAGCTGAACAGTAGCGAGAACAGAGAAAGGAACAGATGGCGCTCGTAACGATGCCATGGATGCAAGTTTTTTGACGTTGTCTGAAGAAATCAAATCAACTGTTTTCATGGTTTTCCGTTTCCTTTCAAAAAGACAAACGCACTTGTACATCAGAAATCGTTAAACTACCTTGAGACGGCATGGATCTGTCGGAATAAAAGATGTGGTTTATTTTCTCTCTTACCTTGTAATATACTGCTGAATGCAGTCGAAGCTGCCCTGGGGGTTGTCCTTCCCCACGTTGGACAGGTAGAACGTAAACGTTCGCAGCTCATTTGGATTCTCTGACTGCGGTATTGAGATTTTCTGTTGACACAGAGGAGAAGAGCAGCCAACATAAGCATTGAGACAGACGAGAGAGAAAACCCTGGCTGGTACAAAATGGATTACACAGATTTACTTCTATAAAAAGGTTCAAGTTCTATTTTCAAAAATAAATGAATAAACAAAACAGAAATATGAATGAATGAATTAGGGCTGCAACAACTAATCGATAAAATTGATTATCGATTATCGAAACCATAAGCCAGTCACGTCGCAAGATTTGCACTTATCCTCTTTTAAAAACAACTGAGGTTTGTGGCCTTAAGGGGCCCTTCTGTAATCTCCTTAATGTGCAACCATGCCGACCAACCCCCGGCTCCAGCAGCCGTCACACAGGTGTTTCAGCAGCACACCTGAGAAGCCAGCAAACAAACGTGTCGTGAGCCAAATTACACCCATCAACTGAGCAGCAGCTGTCAAGCACAGATGCACGGCTGGAAAGCGTGGCCAATAATTTCACAGCAATTTCCTGAGATTCGTCTTGTGCGAGTGGCAACTCTACCTGCCTTGTTCCTTCTCGTATTATTTTAGGTTTTAATTTCTCATTTAACAAGAGAACTGATCTCATCCACAGAGATACACGAGCACACTGACATTGTGCACGCAGCAGGAATGCTCCTTAAACTCAGCAAAAAACAGCAAAAGTATACCTTTAATATGGGGGGGGGGGGGGATTAAATATAATAATAAAAAAGAAATAAAGTATTTGTATAATATATTTGTATAAAATGTATACATTTAAATAGTATTATTATTATTATTATTATTATTATTATTATTATACAAAATCAATTTTATAAATTTAACAATTACAGACAATTTAAATGACTTAATTCTACAAATAATAATAAAATATTTTTAAAGTATATTGTTATGAGTATTAGTTTATACATTTGTTTTTTCAATAAAATAAATAAATAGTAGGTTATATCTACTATAAGAAAAAAATCATAATTGATTAATCTGTTAATTATTTCTTTTTTTATCCATTATATTAAAAACTGTTATTGCACATCCGGCCCAATGCTGTCCTCCACACAATGTACAATATAAAGGCTATAAAAACAAATATAGTGAATGTATCCATGTAGACCATGCTATACATTAAGTGTTAAAATATAACTTTCTATAACTTTTTCCCGCAGAGGCCCAGTGAACGGTAACCCGACAACATGTGTTGAGCACTGGCTCTGTTTACCCAGGGTTCCTCACCCGCGTGTGGCCTGCAGGTGCCGACTGCAAATAACAGCCAGCGTCCGAGGCTCACACCACCAGCCCGAGCGCTCCCTCGGCTCAACGCTTTACTTCGCTGGCTCACACGCCATTTTTCACACTCCCACTTGAGATATTCAACAAGCAAAGACGGCGGGTCCATAAGCTCTGCTGCCACTTACGATCACTCAGTGGTGTCGCAATAAAAGCTGTTGATTTACATTAGCAGTTACGGCTTTTATTTTGTTGCGTTTTATTATATGCCTTGGCTGAGACGTCGCAGTTTAATACGCTTTAAGAAATACAAATTGCAATTCATAGTTTCTTCATTGAGAAAACATGACGCAGCTGCTAACCTCACTTTCTAGACGCGCTGTCACTGACTGAGAAAAAAAAAACCCACAGAGAGGAAACGCTCTCAAAGGAAGCGCTTGCGTCACAGGCCAAAAACATGATGTGCTTCAAAGAACAAAATCTACTGAGTAACAGTCAGTGCAATTAACTTTTTCTTTTAAATTGTAATATTTTAAAATGTAATTTATTCCTGTGATGCAAAGCTGAATTTTCAGCGTCATTACTTCACATGATCCTTCAGAAATCCTTGTTGCTTAACACACATTTCTTATTATCAATGTTGACAATTATCAATGTTGCTTAATATTTTTGTGAAAACATTTTTCTTCAGTATTCTTTGATTAATAGAAAAGTTCAAAAGAACGGCAATTATATAAAACCAAAAATCTTTTTGTAAAATTATAAATATCTTTACTGTCACTTTGGATCAATTTAAAGCTTGGTGGATTTCTTAACCATCAATTCTCTGGACTTATGGTCACTTTACCATTGCAAAATGCTGTACAAACCACTGAGCCTTCTGGGGAAAAAAAAATCTCCCAAAAGGTTATGAATCGACTCATCACAAGCAGTGAAAGAGCGTGACGTTACTGGACTTTCCCCAGGTCTCAACTCTGGTCCAAACCAGGAACAAAGCTTCTTCTTACGGCCATGTGGCGGCACCTCTGCTCCTCATTCCTGGACAAGAACTTTGCCTTGCTCATTCAGAAAGACCAGGCTGTCCACGTAAAGCTCATGGATGCACCTGCCCTTTGCTAATTTCAACCCAACCAATTGGTTACCAACGCAAGGCTGATGGGCCTGCGAGATAAACGCATTGTGTCGAGGAACATGTGCGACTGGCCATCCTTTCTGGTTCGCTGCATCCAAATAGCATTTCAAAGTTTCTCATGCTGTCTGCCTGCTCATATTATGCCACTAAAAGCTCTGATACAGCTTTAATTCGACAAGCAAACAGGCAGTCTTATCTCACATGTGACGCAGTGAACCGTGGTGAAGTGTGAACGTGCAGTTCCTGATGAGTCAGTAAATACACCCTGAAGTGAAATCCTACTGATGATTTATAGACAAACCACTATACATCCCAGAATAGCAAACATCTTTGACAACTGACAGTAATAAAACCGTAAATAAAACCGTAATCTTTTAAATGTATCTGGTGCACTTGAGTTTAAAATTAAAAGCTCTAACCCATGTTCAGTGTGCAAATTGAACAAAGGAAAAAAGTCTGTGAATTGACTTGTACCTGAACTTTAAAAGGGGACTCAACCCTCTTTTTAGTTGTGATATAGCATCACATTATATAATAATGCATAACAGGTGGCGCCACGATCCCAAATGCACGCTAAACTCACAGCATATTGATTCACTCTGAACTGAGCCGTTCTGAGACACGGAAAACACCGGATCACGAGCTGATTGCGCGAGTAAAGTGCGCGCTTCTCTTTGAAATGTGCAGCGCGAACAGAATATGGCCACAGCCTTCATTTGAGAAGGGGATGAAGCAATATTGCAATTTCAGCTCTTTTGACAGATACTTTGCCAAAGCAATGGTGCAAAACACAACGTTAACCTGTTAAGCTGTAACCCCACTTTTGAAAAATCCCAAGAAATGACATACCCAAACTGAAACAGATACAGTTCATGAACCCTTTGTACTAAAAGCACAAGTATGATCTCATTTGAAAGCTGACACCTGGCAGTTTATTGTAAATGTAGAATTAATTATTGTCATAATGACAAAAATTGTTATAAATAGCTTCAAAGTTTTGTAAAGTTATTAGAAATTATTTTTTATGAAACATCCTCATGAAAAAAAAATTGAAGTTGGCACTGGAGCAATCTAGAAATGCACTACAGCTAATGCCACATGTCTAAACATTTTATGTTTAAAATCTTAAGATAATAAGTCCAAAACTCTGTATTTAGTGAAATGTTTTTCAAGACCATGTCATGTGACTTTATTTTGATTTGACGCTAAAATGCTACTGATGTTTATTGTCATCTTCTAACCATCTATCCAGTATATTGTCTTTATTGTTTTGTGGTGCAAACGAGCCCCATTCAGTCTCAGTCTCCCCCTGCACACATTCACACCTCTCCAGCCTAGTTATGGCTCTAAATATGCATTTCTTTTGTCTGCATTATAGTTACTAACGACTGGCTATTCACAGGCTATTCATAGGGTTTCAGTCACTAATTTCTTTTCTTAAAGTTCACCCTTACATTTTAAACTGTATCAAATGCATTTCTTGAATAAAGAAACATTTCAGTAAGCATTCAAAAAATAATAAAAATATAACTTCTAGGTGGCAGGTGCACCTAGGGCTAGCTAGCATGTTAGCTTAGCACACCATCAATACACGACAATTTATGAGATTAAAACCATGTTTGTGCTTATAAACTTACTTTATAAAGCAAATCGAGTATTTTAAATAATTTTTTGTGATCTAATTTGGCTTCAGATAAAAAATCAGACAGAAAATATACTATTGGATAGTGTTCTGCACAACGATTCTATATAGATTAGCATTACATTATAAATATAATCTATTATTATGGAAATACCTGGCATGGATTGAAAAACACAGGTAACTCAAATATCATAGCAAACATGTTTATTGTCTTCAAAACTGCATGTTACAGCCATAGTTACAGCGCGATCTCGTTAGCTTTGTGTGTGTTCGAGGCTTCCTGGATTGTCACATGATTATGGCACTTCTTCATGTTCTAATACTGTGCACAGGGCGGCGAGGGCGCCCTCAGGCTATTGGTATGAATTCAAAACACAGTATCAGAGTTATGCAAACGCTCATAATGATTACATCGACGCATTTGGGTATAAATTCAATAAATATTATTCCTGTCTATAGAAATCTGATGTAAACCTATGAGAATATATCAATATTTCTCCAAATCTGCACATTTTTGAGCTAAAGCCCTGAGGCACGTTGTTTTGTGTATCGCTGTCATGACGACGGCACGGGAGTTTTTTTATGAATGAAAGCGGCTGACGCGCATAATTCATATCAAAGGTATCGACTAATTTTTTCATTTCATAACTCCTGAAACAAATTAAGAAATAACTGTCGCTATAAGTTTCTCAGAATACAATAGTGGTCAAATTCTGAAACTTGAGTCTTATATCTTTTTAATGATGTATAGTTTGTCAAGGTATAACATTAAATCTGATAGTAACTTTGAACTATATATAAATAAAACCGCTTCAGTGCGTCCGCGCTCTGGCAACGGTTAACAGGTTAAAGAACTTGTTATTAAGAAGTTAACCAATAACTGATATATTGCCAAGTCTATATTGTCTTCTTATAACAATAAACTAAATATATATTAATATTATTATTAATCATAATAATAATGGCCAATAACTATTAGCGATATCATGTGTCACTACGTGTCATTTTTATGGTGCGTTTCCTGTAATGAGTGTAGTGATGCACCAAAATCCTGGGCAATAAGCCAATAATTTTAATACACAAAACGACAATATATTTATTTTTATTTTAATAATAATAATAATCATCCAATACATTTCCGATAATCATTGGTCACCAATTTTCTGGTATTTAACAGTTTTATGTATATTGATTTTTTTTGGTATTGGCCAGAATTATGGAAACGAGCAGCCTGTAGATTCTACTAAACTTCTCCGTGTGTGTCCCACTGAAGAAATAAAGACGGTAAAGATCGGTTTCGAAAGACATGAGGTTGAGTAAATTTGTCAGTTTATTGGCTAAATGTCTGGGAAACATACGCCTTAAACAGCAATTGTTGCAAGTTTTATCATTAGGACAGAAGCAGTCATGTTTCCATAAGACTATTTCAGTTTAAAGTCACCGTGATCCAGACGTTGCGACCAACTTTACTTCAGTACTGTGACATTTTTCTGAGTGAAACTGAATATTAAATGAAAAAAAAGAGGGCGTGGCTTGTCTTTTCCTGCTGGGAATTGATCTAGAAAAGAGGGCGTTCCATTCAGCTCATTGTCAAAGCTCGCAGAAGGCTGACAAGAAAGGCCATTCTAGAGGGGAAGTACATTTTCAGATTTTGATCAAAGATAACAAATCATTTTGTGAATCAACTTGATCAGCACAGATGAATAGTTCACCACAAGACTAGTAACGTGCACTAACAAAGTAAATGGGGGTCAATTTTGATTTCATGCCTTCTGAAATCAGTGCGAGGCAGACAAACCACATTCTTCAACATATGTAGATAACAGCAACGTGAACATTTACTGGGCCATTTGCTGTCAGGTCTGGGTTGAGCTAGAGCGCAAAACTAGGTGTACAAAAATCACGTAGTGGGTTTTGATAACAGAAGAGGGAGATTAATTTGTCGTCAACCACTTCCTGTACAGTATGTCTGAGAAAATGTGTCCCGACCACTGTCAGTTTTGAAGAGTCGGAGATCTACACCAATGGCTGTCTATGACTTAGCATGGATTCACCGCTGATTTTGCAACAGTCAGCAGAGGATACTGTGGTTTCTGCGATGCGATGACTTCCAGCTACACAGTCAAATTCTCACTGCTTCCGTATTACTACACAACCAGGAAACTTCACATTAACTGGGGAGAATCCCAGGTTCACACAAGGTTTGTGGCTCCATGATGGAACATGACAATCAATGTTTCAAGTGGTTTATGGCCCCAAACAAAAGGTCGAACATTTTGTGCATACTCACCCCTTGGTTTCCTGTGAATCCTATTAGTGGTTTAGCAGTCAAGCCCTGCAAAACAAACAAGATAAATTATTCATATGAGAAATCAAAGTCAAATATATAATTATAAAGTGTGCATATATAAATAATTAGCCTATATTGTGATCACATTATTTATATACCACATATATACATATACATTTATAGTAATACAATATAATATACATATTTTATTGTTTTATGCTGATGGCGCATGGTTTTGAAATTATAAAATGAGGAATCATAACCAGATATGTTTTATTCATTTTAAGCTGACAGGCACTGGCATTTCCATTACTCAAAGCAGAGTTTAAATTTACAAGATGCTCTCAGATACTTCAAGGAGGAATCAAACACCAATAAACATGCAGACTGTTTGATCAACACTAGAAAAGCTCTACAAAGCGCTCCATAATACACTCCCGAAACCACGTCTGGTATTTCAGATTTCAAATACAGGACGTGCAAGTGCAATAAGAGGACGCTTTACAAGTAATTCCTCGCTTGAGCCATGTGGTTTGTTTCCCAATATAAAGAGCTTTAGCCCAGGCAAGAGCAGAGTTTCAGCAGGCACTCAAAAGACTGGAGCATGTGCCAAGAAAATGAAAAGAAAAAAATAATAATAATACCCACAATGTCATCAGATCAAACCCATGGCACTCAGTAAAGGCTAGTTGTTTATGACATTTATATAGAGCGTTCTGGAGTAATTGCGCAGTGGAGCGAACTACATCGGCTACATGGCCTTGAGTAGCGCAGACAACTTGAATATGAAGGGTTCAGCTCCGGCCATCATTGTCTAAAGCAATCATGCCACCTACGACCCACTTCATACTAAATAACGCATCTTTTATAGACAAGTATTCATCAACAAAGCAATTTCAGTAAACACACTAGATTCATCTGGGGCTGACAGAACAATCTGAACGCGAGCACTTATAACGTTAATGTTGGAGCTGGAAAAGGCCAATTGTTCTGGTCCATTCAATCAGCCAATCAAATGGCTGAATCTCAAACAAGGTGCTTTGGTGCTAATTAGCGAGGTAGATGAGCTGGAAACGTCTCGCTGGGCGATTCAGGCCGAATTCCGCAAAAAGCGCGACATAGGAGTCTGAGAACATCTCGTCTGGTTAGTCGCACCAGTCACTGTGGGCTCGTTTCTTGGAAGGAAGCATTTCTCAAACCACAGAGTGTAAACAAAACATGTCGCACTTCCTTCCTCAGATAATACCGTTGAGAAGAAAAAAGGGAAACTAAAAAGAAAAAGTAAAAGATTATACCAGTAAATAGAACTAGGTGTTTTGGAATGATAGTAAAGATGTTAGTCTTGTTATAATGACAAAAATCAGGCAGCCAATCACATTCCACCCATTTTTCACATTTATTTGCATTTGTTAATCTATCATCACTACTACTGATAATCAGGGTTTAGTGTTTGCTCAAAAGGGTTAGTTTTCTCGACAGTAGTTGACCTGAAAGGAAGAATGGACCATTGAGCAACAGTTCATGCTAGGGCCAAACGATTAATCATAATGCAGGTCAATGGATGAAAGAGACGGAAAAAAACAAAACAAAAAAAACACCTTTTTAACTTGAGCGGCATGTTTTTAGAACACCGCGTCAGACAGCAAAGGATATTACACACAAATTTAATGGTTAAAGACATCCGTCTAGCGCAGTTTTACATGGAAAAGTAGCGCAGTGAAACAGAATTTAGTTCTGTGTGAACGGCCCTTAACCTTGCAGTGAAATGAAAGCGCAATGGCTTAACGTTTGACATGAAGAAATAATTAGAACGTTAGTATAATTATTTAAACTATTATTATTTTATAGTCATATTGATATATAAACAATTTTTGGCCAAATTGTGCAGCCCTTCAAAGTACAGCAAACATGGAGCTCAAAGAAAATCGCACTGCAGATCGCAATTTAAAATAAATAATCTCAACTTCAATTTTCCCCTTGAATACTATAGTGCAGCCCAAGTTCTTAGCATGTCCTATACGTCGGCCAATGTGACTTTTTGTAACGTCCAAGTATCAGGCCTTCACACCAGCTGAACGTATAATCAGTGTTTGTACAGTTCATCTTTTCACCTTTTTATCCCTGCGAGAATATTCAAGAGTCAACATGACGACTTGGGTAGCCGAAGTCACAAAGCAGGTAATGCAAACTCATCCAAATCTGGCTTTCTAAAAACATTTAAAATATTGACAATGTACAGACGATGTAAAACTGGTCACGATCTCAAACATTCCGAGCTCAAATCGTGAGACTGCAGTAGCATGTCATCATGGCTCATTTCATCTAGTTTGGCAAATTGTACAAATGCATTGAAGCGCTGTGCTCGGTCCATGGGGTTCTGGGTCACATCAGGAAATGAATAAATCA
This sequence comes from Abramis brama, assembly GCF_963993115.1. Taxonomy (NCBI): domain Eukaryota; kingdom Metazoa; phylum Chordata; class Actinopteri; order Cypriniformes; family Leuciscidae; genus Abramis; species Abramis brama. The sequence goes on along the minus strand of NC_139968.1, from coordinate 19,682,353 downwards.
TCCTTTTGATTCCATCTGTGACTGAGATGCACGTGTAATGAAGACATTACACTGCAGGCACAGGCGGTGTATGGCAAAATCCAATGCAATGGTAATTACCGGCATCTGTACATTCATAGAAGTCAGGACACAGGAAAAATTAGCTAAATGTATAGGCCTATTCTATATGGACAATGTCGAGTCGTATGCATGTAATAATACATCAATTCAGATTCATATGAACTGCAACAGATGATAATTAGGCCTGGTTGTGAAGGCTGAAGGGTTTATTACTGTAGGGCTCAACCATAAGGATGATCTGACGGCCTGGGGTCAGAGTATAAGTATTTCAGGTCAGTTGATGGCAGGCCAGAAATTTAATATGGAGTCTATACAAATTATTCAATTAATTTTTTTTTAAATGATAATTTTCTGAAAATCTCAGTCATATTTTCTGATTAATTAAACTATTTTTGCAATATATATATATCTTTTAGTTGTAATAAAATATGGGGTCAGGGAAAAGGCTGAATATGTGAACGTCTGAACTACACACACACACACAAAAAAAAAATCCTTATTGTCCAGGCCTGTTAGTTCCTTGATCAATTGAAATACATTTAAGAGATAAACATGACGATCAGATCTCAAAAGCGTTATAAATACAGGCAACAACCCGAGTCGGTCTCTCTCCACAGCCCTAAAAAGAGTGCAACCCTCAGCCTGTTCATTTGAATGGGCTGCTGACATGTCACTATTCACTGGGACACGAGCCCAGAACGTTCCACAGAGCTAACCTTGGGACAGAGGATGGCTCCGGACCAACACTCACAGTCGGAACCCCAGCGGATCACACAACACGGATCTAGGCGGAGCACCGGCACCAATTTTGGACGACGCTAGATATGCACAGATATGGACGTTAAAAATAAGTGATTTGTTGACCGGTATAATAATAGCTATGTAGTATCAGCATATCGATAAATTAGATTTCTATATTTCTACCTCAGATATATTTATTTGATCTAGATTTATAATACCAGTCCCCATAACAAAATAATCATCAGTTTCAAGCATCCCAAAGCTGTGGAAGTGATTCAGCAAGGACACCAGGACTCATAACAGCAAAATTAATGAAAAACTTGTTTTTAATGAGCATGATCTATTTTCAGGTTTGAAATATGACCTTTAATCCACAATATGCAAATTAAATCATAGTGAGGAGTGAAATGGTTTAACAGCATAAAAAAAAAAAAAAATGGTCAAAATGAACCTCAACACAAAGTGCAGTGGTCTCATGACAGCCTGACATTTCAGAGTCATATTTGGCACTAATTTTGGTTTCCCAGGCCCTAGTTTCAGCATTGAAAAATGTAGAATCAGCATTCCTTAAATATCCATGACACAGTGGCTGACCTCCACGTGAATCCAGTCCATCCTACTGCAGTCAGTGAAGAATGGCTCATCAAGTAGCACAAATGGACAAAACTAAACTGGCTTGGTCTGAGTTCATGTTATCAGAATGACATCTTGGCCACATGTCATTATAAATACATTATACTACTACTACTAGCAAAAACAATCTTTATTAGGATGAGCAAACTCAAAACATTGAACCAAAAATATGAATAAACAGCAGTATTTAACAATGATCCGATGAAGAAAGTACAATGACACAAGGAGACTTTAGTGAACTCTACCGAGGAATGAATCAGAAAATCTATGTTTGGACTACCCAATTAAAATGAGTTATCCGAACAGTGATTCACTAAAACTGATTAAATGAAATGATTCAGATTTCCCAAAGTCATCTGTCAGACATTCTCATTACTGGAAAGGCTACATTTATAAAGATTTTTTAAAGAAAAATAATAGTTACACTACTGAAAAGAAATTGTTAGCTAATAAGCTACTAGTAATACTGCTTAAAAGTCAGATAACTTGATAAACATGTTTCTTGGTGTTCATTCAACATGAGGGTGAGTAAATAATTTAATTTTGGGGGTGAACTATTCCTTTTAAACTACCTGTGAACTCGTTTAAGCACCAGGCTTGGAACCAGTCAGATAAGGCCATCGCTTGAGAGACGACAAATCGATGGCAGTCACCTGTGGAACTGCAAAAAAAAGTGCAAACTAAGAGGAAAGTAAAGACTCTGCTGTTTGTGCTTCCCCTCCAGTGTCACTTAAGCCATTACGTTGGTCGATAACACCGGACACCAAATGCAGAGGCAAAACACCCACCGTGTAATGTAGTTTATCCATGAAGGAGTAGATAAACATTCTCAAGATCATTATGTCACTTTAATGACTGTTTCTGCAGACTCCTGACCGAAGACATCTCGAAGAAATGTAATGTAGAAATTCCAAGAACAACGTCTGAATTACTTCAACTATTGACACCTTAAGACTCTGTGCCAAGGCTCCAACTTCCTTTTGATGGCAAATCCAGTCCAATTTGATTCTTTCTTCACCATCAACATGTCAATTTGATAGCAAAGGGACTAATCTGAAAAATCATTGTTTATACTACGCACCGGAAATTAAGCTACTGAAAATATTCGGCCGAATATTTTGGCTAAAATAGTTTTGGTGTGCCAAAATATTGATGTCAATGGTTTCGGCCCTTGATAACTACTTCATCCGAAAAAGAAACTTAACATTTCTCTGCTGTTGAGTTTCAGTGTGTATTTCATGCAGTTCAACTGAAATGCTAGTGTTCGGCTTGTTGCCGAAGAACTTAACTATGACTGGTTGACTATGACTTGGTTTTGGTAAAAAAAAATGTAGGTAAAATTGGTGCATCCACTAGTTTATACATTTACATACTAAAGAATTGACTACATCTACATTAGGCTACATCTACATTAATCCGGATACTCAGTCCACACTAGCATTTTCAGGCGTGTTCCACAAGTTTCTCATCTACACTGAAACGTCATCTTACTGCACATGTGTTAACCCTCACAAAAGCTTACTGATATACAGATGGAAAAATAAAGTTATCGCACAATTATTCTGGCAGGATCATTTTATTTAGCAAAATATCTCACCAATTCACTGATGCGTCCAGGTCGAACGCAGTAACCATATGTTCTAAACAACTGCTCGTGTATTGCCGGAAGACAGCAAATGCGAGGAGCCTACATTTTCTGTCATCTTTGCAGGACTGTGATATGAAGTGTATGCAAAGTAACATTTCAGCAACTGTGTGAAAGTGAATAGCACACAACAGGCACAATACCGGTATAAACATGAATATCTATTGGTACAATATGCGTCACATGACTAAACATGCGTCATCGTTTTCAAAGTGCACACTAACATGTGAAAACAGCATTTTCAAATGTATCCACTTTGGAGAGCGTTTTCAAAAAGCTTTTCTACTCCGGACAAACTGCATTGTAATATTTCGGTCATTTGAAATTATTGCAAAGTCTGTAAACAGGACGTTAACACAGGCCAGAGATGGGACACCCTGAAGACAGACGCAAAGAGAAAGCAGACGCACCAGCAGAGCAAATATTGTACCAGGCACAGCAAGCTCAAAATGCTCAAAATATAGGAAGAAAAAAATAAAATATTGAATTAGGAGTGGGGGTTTATATATGAATGCATCTCTGATGGGTGACTATCTTCCGAAAAGTTTTGATGGCCGCCTTCTTTTCCTCTTACCTCAGTATAAAGTAGTGTTTATAAGCGCAGCGCTGCTTTCTGTACAGCGGTACTCAAAGAAACCGCTCCAAAAGAAATTTGTCTGGTATCGGAATTGGACAATTTGCTTGTAAAATCAGAACTGGCCATGAAAAATCATGATTGCTGGATCACTAATGACGACATAACTTAGTGACCGTTCACACAAAAATTTAATCTCTGTGTCCCTCTCATGTCATCCAAACCCTTATGACATCCTTACATTTTCATGTGAAATATCATTTTAAGGAGACTTTGAAAACTATTTTTGCTTTCTGTGCGACGACTCTTTGTTGGATAAGTTCAGTTACAACAAACAGAAAAAGCAACAGTGTGATGAAATTAACCAAGATGCCACAACACATTTCCCTATTGACATTCAAACAACAGGCCAGGGCGGCCCCGTAAAATGGCTGACCCATTTATTTGCAGAGCCAAGTCATTCTGATTATCACTGTTTTTCTCTCCATCAAGCATCAAGAACCAAAGAGGTAGGCCCAGCTCTCATCCTTATACAGTATTGATAAGATGCGACAGACACAATCTACTTTTTTCCACAGGTAACTAAGATGCACACGTGATGCAATCTGGCCATCACTGGCAGGTGCGAAAAATGGTTGCATGTTTTGTGCATGAAATCAGTTCTGCACGATCCTCCTCTTCATTAACATTGTCAGGGTCTGAATCTGGCTCGAACTGGTTTGAAATTGACGCCATATGTAATATTTACACTAGAGAAGAACTTGCAGTTATGGAGGCGCGTGACAACACACTGGGCCAGCTAACCAATCACAGCACATTTCGTATTTCCGAAGGAGGGGCTTCATCGAAATCGGAGTGTTCGAGCCAGACTGGGAGAGAGGCACAGTAATAATGTTAAATGTAAAAAATAAAAATACGTTTTTTGAACAATCAAGCATGAAAACATTCTAGTACACCCCAAAAACAAAACTACAAACTTTATAAAAGGGCATAATAGGACCCCTTTAAGCAAAGTTTCCTGTGCTAGACATGAACGAGACCTCAAATCATGTAACTTAATGAGGACACATGAGCTATTACTTTTCTAAAAGCTGGGACACACCAAGCCGAAGGTTGGTCGTCGGGCAATGCCGTTTTTGAGCATTGGTTGACTTATTTCAAATGCAGACAATTTTCATAATACAATAACCCAACCGGAATGAAGAGTAATCAGCATGATTGATATTGAAAAATGACACAAAAAAAAAAAAGACTATTGATACCAGATGATATAGACAGATATTTATATGACAATGACAAAGACAAAGGCACAGAACGCACGTTCTAGTTGACAATCACCTCCAGTCCCTTTGGTGTGTTCAAGCGCAGCTTTTTGACCGAGACGCAGCTGATGAGAGGCGACAACAGTCAGCTTTCATCGCCACTAGTTCTTTGACGCTGGCTTGGTGTGTCCTGGGCTTAAGAGGTCAAAATTATGATTTTCACTAAAGATGCATTGATATTAAATATTCATATAAATGTCTGAATAAAATAATAATCATATACATTTATATACACAAATAGATTCCTATAAATTCCCATAAACAATTGTTTAAATTAACTATCAATTAATCGTTAACCGTAACCTCTGAATCCGAAGCGGGGGTGCTACTAAGTTATCAGGATACTTAACTAGTTGCTTAACCAACACAAAATAGGCGGCATTTTAAAGGGGTCATCGGATGCAAAATTCACTTTTATATGGTGTTTGCATATAAATGTGTCTTTGCAGTGTGTGGACACAACCACCATACAATGAAAAAAATCCATTCACTCCTTTTTTTAATCCTCAGAAAGTCTAAACAATCTCAATAATCAAGCCATTTAGATTTTCTGAGCAATATGATGTCAATATTGCTCATGCTTCGCCCACGACCACTGACGGACTGTCCCGTATTAGCATATATCCGCCCTCAGACATTTGTATACTGTTCACCAAGACAGGTTGCCAAGGCAGATTACGTCTTGTGAGACACCCCCCATGGAAGAAAGGGGTGGGGTGAGCAGTTGCTCATCATCATTTAAAGAGACATGCACCGAAACGAGTCGCTGTTTTTGAGGAGGTAAAAAGGGAGCTGTTTTATACAACCATTGAGGAATTTTAACCAATGTATGCTACAAACTTTACATGAAGACCCTAAAGAATCACACCGACTTGTGGAAAATGGGCATCCGATGACCCTTTTAAAGCTTAGAAGCTTTAATTATAGGGAATATGAACATCACGTAACAAGTCCTTTTAAATTGCTGACATATTAGAAGTGCTCTATTTTCATAGCGTGAAAAAAATTACTTTTACATGAAAATGTGATCTGTAAAATCACAGTACATAGAGTTTTATATATATATATATATATATATATATATATATATATATATATATATATATATATATACACAAAAAGTTACGCATTACGTATACACAATTTGTATATGCTGTAAACAACAGAACAATAACTTGAATTATTAATTATTTAAGGCTAAACATTTAGAGGTTCACATTACCTTCATTTTTTTAAATATATTATTCATAAGAGTCCATTTGGAAAAGGTTATGCTGTCAATTAGCAGATAGGATTCATAGAGTTTGTGAAATCCAGTAAGTACTTAAATACAACGTCAAAGCATGTGCATGTTACACAACACCTGTCACATAAGTAGCCAACATGTTTCAAAACACGAGACGAAGGATTTAACAGATGCATTAATTAAACTACTTTTAAGAACGTTGCAACATTTCAAATCAACAAGCTCTTCAGAGGACAGTTGAGTCGAACACATTTAAATGTGTGATAGCTATCAAATAAAATGGCAAAAAACAAATCAGAAAAAATAAAAATGACCATCTAGACTAATTTCTCATGAGCAACCAAAATGCCCTAAGCAATGAAAGCAAAAGTACATATGCAAATATACCAAATGAAGACTATCCTACTCTAAACTTACAAGTAGCATTTATGCACTCTGCTTGAAAGCTAAAAATACTCCAGAGCAAAGCTTCAGCCTCCCTCACAGTGTCACATGTATCCAGTCGACTTGAGTTTCACATATCACATCTAAAGAATACGCCATGTTAATCACTGCATAAGAGAACACTTAAACCAGACTTAGATAAGCTGACATTCACTATTTTATCCAACTGTTACAAACGGCTTGGGTGTAGGCCGAAAGTTGTAATTTTATTCCTACAATCCCTTTTTTCTGACATCATCAGAAGTGTGACTCAACTTCCACTCCAGTTTGAATACGGAGAGTCTTGGCCTTTGTTGAATTTTGGATCGAGTTGCATTCGCTTTATTCTACCAAACATGAACCGCGCAACACGAGGGTCTTCCTTAGATCTGAAACAGCGCGGACAAATCAATGCATGTTATTAACAAATATCATCCACCTGACCAACCTGTTGTATCCGCAATAGTTCACAATCCCTTCATCCAAAAGGTGAGAACCCAAACCAAGTCATTGGACACTCAACTGGGCTTCTTGAAGATGTGGCAGCCATGTTTACACTCATTCATGATAGATTCCAATGGCATTAACAACTCACAATCTCAAAGACACAGATTCACTGCTTTGCAATGTGGAAAACAGCGTCCAACTAAAACTGGTGGGTTCAAATTACACTTAAAACTGCTGAATACAAATTAGAAGCAGGGCTGGTTTAAAATAGAAACAATTGGTTCAGGCTCATAGGCAGCATCTTTCATATCTTATCCAAACTTCTACAGCTTACATTAAGCACTCGTTTCTGGTTTAAACTAGGACTTTTATATTCAACAAACAAATGTTATCAATGCAACGTCATACGTTCAAGTTAAACCCTGACTGCCTTGCATTACTTTATCTTTTTTTTTTTTTTTTTTTTTGAGTAGATAAGCTTGTTGGCTTGTAAAAATGGCCAATACACATATTAAAAACAAATCAAATTTGTAAAAATGATAATTAATGGGTTTAATTCCACTGTGACAAATGTCCATTTTATTAGAAAATTGACTAATGAACTAAAATAAAATATGAAGACATACATATACATATATATATATATATACACACACACACACATGTCTGAAAAAGTGCATTTCATATTAAGTTCCATTTGATATTGCATAATTGAAACATTAAAAAGGTGCCTCTCAACCTTTTGGATTAATTTTTCATGATCTTTAACTTAGCAATTAAGTAATCTTGTGGTCCCTTGCTGGGCCCCTGGTTGAGAGCCAACATAACTAGGAAAAAAAATGTCTATTCATTATTGGAATTTCCATGACTTTCCCAGACCTGTAAATCGCAATCCTACAATTCTCAGGCATTTCCAGGTTCTCCAAGAACCTGTGAACCCAGTTGCTTTAAACCAAACTAGACTGTCCGCCAACAGACCAACATATAACAAGTTATGCATTTTTTTTTAATTACCTGCTGTAGGTTTAATTAATGGTTTCATTAGTGTATGAAGTGCTTAGTTAATAAGGAAGGTAACGACAGCAAATGACAGGGATTGGTTTGCTACACCAAAGTTCCTGGTCGCTTTAAGGGGAATTTGTTCAGCTGAGAGGGTGATTTGCTGTCAGGCAGGGAAATAACTGTCGCCTGCTGCTGCTCACTGTTAGCCTGTTAGCAATGTTTATCCAGTCTCGCGTTGCGGTCGACGCGCGTCTTACCTTGTTGCTCTGGTAGTCTTCAAATGCTCGCAGCGCGCTGTCAGTCAGCTTGACGTGATAGACGGAGATGTTGCTGCCATTGCTCACTCTTCCACAGGACAGTCCGTAGCACTGCTCCTCCTTCAACGCCGCCATCTTGCTCGCATTTCCCACCACGCTCACGCGCCTCTGCCGTGAACGCAACAAGCAGCTCGAGTGAGGGAAGGGTATGATTATTCATGAGGCTTGAATTACGTACAGGCTTAAGGGGGCGTGGCTTCGGGGTAATCATGAGAGGGATGGCCAGTGATGGGAAGTCTGGCTCATTTCCGCGATTCGGTTCTTTCGAGCAGATCTTTTCAAAGAACCGATTCGAAAACGGTTCTGCTGTTTTTTTTATGATTACTGATATATTACAAGCTCTAAAAACGCAACACATTTGTATCTGTGTATCTTTTCGTCTTCTTTGTTTTGTTGTTTCCATGTCTATCTGTATTGCCTTAATGCTTTGATATTTTGTACGGTTTAATAAATTAAAAAAGCTATAAAAGCCACAGGAACATACTGCTGTTAATAACAATTGTGTTTTATTATTAAGGGCGTTTATAATGTCTCGATTCATATTTTTGCTGAGATTGATTTTTTTTTAGATCTTGTTTAGATCCTAAATCTTATTTACATAATTGGCTACACAAAACTAAAATTGATTTACTTTTAGTTCAAAAGTCGCTGTTATGCACATTAATAAAACAGACAATCAAGCCATAAACATAAGTTTAGCATAGTTGGCGAATAAAGTAACTTAATTTTTACTTATAGTTCTTTGAGTGAGTGGATTTGAGAAAGAATTATTGACTCGAGATTCAGTCCAATTAATGAACGAATCGTTGCGAACCGTTTCACTGAAAAGATCTGACTCGAACGAACAATTCTTTCATGCACTGGACATCGCTAGAAATGACAGATGAATGGCGTCATTAGAAAGAGCTTTGAAGCACTATTTTGTCTTTATTTTCCAAATATATATCAACAATAAGACAAACGTATATGTTTAGCAATTTTGATTTGATCATGTTTGGCAGTGTTTTTGTACACTGGAAAACTCTTGGTTGGGGGTGGGGGAAGGTTTTGGATCGAACGCTTCACTCAGAATTGCGTCAGAATAACGTCAATGATCTGAAAAAACCCCCCATGAATAGGGAATGCCCCACAAGACTACAACGAAAGGGATGAGGATGTTATGCACTTCAAATACATTCTTCATTTCATCAGAACGCACGTGTTAAATAGAATGTTCATTAACGTTCACATCGAATCCATACGTCATAAATGTGTATTATAGTAGTTAATAATACAGCGCGTGCAAAGAACCATTTTACTGTTATTATGATGTTAACAGTTTGTTACCTTTCATTTCAACCAAAAATATTTTCAGTAGATGCAAATCTAGAATTCTTAGAAACATTTTCAAGAAATCACTTTATTTTCAACCATATGAACAGAGAGTGCAAAAGTATATTTTAGGATTTACAAAACAACTTTAAGGGGAATGCTGGAAGTTATCAATACTACAAAAAATGGAATGGGGAACTGACAAAATCAACATAAGGATCAATGAAAAAAATTATGACAACAAACATCTGTTCATCCTAAATAAATAATTCAAATTAAATGCACAGAATTCTTGCAGAAGCTGAAAAATATCAACCGAAAATGTCCGTATGACCTTCCTTGCAGTGTTTGGTCACGAAAATATGGAAATATTATTGAGAATCAGACATTTTACGTCTTTAACACCGGCCCAGGGATATTTTGGAGCCTATAAATGAAAGAAGAAAGTGTGAAAACGTACCACATCAGTGTAAGGACTTTTAAAATAGTGTTGTCTTTCTTTTGCATCAGAAGCTAAAGACACCTGTAGATACTGCAAAAGAAAAGGCATACAATCATATTCTTGAATGTTCAAGACTGTTCACAAGCAAGTTTCAGTTCACCAAAATAAGATTACGGAACTTCACAAATGTTTTTTTGTAGTCGGAGTTCTAAAGCAAAACACAACTGTGTCCAACAACCTGAAGAGCATCATTCTGTACATCAATACATTTCTTCATTATAACTAGGATCCTTTCTGTACATATATAGGAATAATATAATATTTCTCACATCTATTTCTTCCCAGCTGATCTTTCATGCATTGAAAGTAAAAAGTGAACACCATTTAAAACCTCTAAAGCATGATGGAGGGCAACAGAACTTACAACCAGTTCACTTTCACTTATATTTTATAAAAGGTCAGTAAGGTGTTTTGAGGGCTTGGCATGCTCAAAGTCTTGAGCACCACGTCATCCATCATGTCACAGTAAATTTCGGTTAATTTCTAGCTGCGATGACAACCGACAAAGCTACACCTCCAATCGCGACGGCTGTAGCCCCAAAAAGCCACTTCCAGCTGAGACTCTGTAAAAAGATAAATACTTGATTAAAAGAAATATTACAAAATAAAATTGGTCATTATTTACTCACCCTGTGGTTTTAAACCTGTTTATTTTTCTGTCCCTTCTCAAGTCATTTGAAAGCTTTGTGTGATGAACAAATCAAAATTGAATATTTTATTCGCTTATTCATTTTCTGCTCCAGTGAGGTTTGAGTCATTGAGGTAAACTGGAGAATCAGAATAATTCGATTCGTCAATAAAACATTAAGGCCGATTTGTAGCAAGATAACTGAAAATAAATGCCTCAAATGAATTATTTGTACAGAGCCCCTAATAGGACATGGTGAAAGGAAAAAAAATTAGATGGGAGAAAATGTATATTTTAATGATTTTTCATTCTCTTTCATTCCCCGCTAAACTGTAATGGAAATAACAAGATTGGAGGGAAAACGATTTCAAAGCTTTTGCGAGAGAATTTAATTTATCTGGGGAACGCAACACTTTTGCGAGAGAACGCAACGTTTCTCTGGGGAACGCAACGCTTTTGCAAGAGAACGCAAAGTTTCTCTGGGGAACGCAACGCTTTGCGAGAGAACGCAACGTTTCTCTGGGGAACGCAACACTTTTGCGAGAGAACGCAAAGTTTCTCTGGGCAACGCAACGCTTTGCGAGAGAACGCAACACTTTTGCGAGAGAACACAACGTTTCTCTGGGGAACGCAACACTTTTGCGAGAGAACGCAATGTTTCTCTGGGGAACGCAACACTTTTGCAAGAGAACGCAAAGTTTATCTAAATAACGCCATACTTTTGCTATTGAACGCTATGTTTCTCTGGGGAACACAACGCTTTTGCGAGAGAACGCAAAGTTTCTCTGGGGAACGCAACGCTTTGCGAGAGAACGCAATGTTTCTCTGGGGAACGCAACACTTTTGCGAGAGAACGCAATGTTTCTCTGGGGAACGCAACACTTTTGCAAGAGAACGCAAAGTTTATCTAAATAACGCCATACTTTTGCTATTGAACGCAACGTTTCTCTGGGGAACACAACACTTTTGCAAGAAAATGTAAAGTTTATCCGGAGAACGCAACATTTTTGCAAGAGAATGCAAAGCTCTTGGGGAAATGCAATACTTTTGCGAGAACACAAAAGTTTTGTGAGCAAACGCAAAAGCATTTAAACATAATTTTTTTCTCCCATCTCATTTATTTGCATTAACATGTCCCTTTAGGGGCTGATAAATTCATTCATAAATCTGACTGATCTGGTTAGACTCACTAACAAACTCAATGATCCATTCTCAGCGTTAAGTTTATAAAATTTCCCTTCCATGCTCAATGTTAAAGGCGTGGTATAATGCGCTTTTCGAATAAAATACGTTTTTGATGTCCCCAGAGTGTGTATTGTGAAGTTTTAGCTCAAAATACCCCACAGATATTTTTATATAGCATGTTAAAATTGTCACTTTTTGAGGGTGAGCAAAAACGCACTGTTTTTGTGTCTGTCCCTTTAAATGCAAATGAGCTGCTGCTCCCAGTACAGAGGGCGGAGCCTCAACAGCTTGTGTCCTTTTACCTCACACAGACATGCACTGAAAATTTAAAAAACTTTTAGCCTTTTATGTTCAATCCAAAGTCAGAAAGATGGAGAGACTCAAGAAGAAGTGACAACATGTAGACAACGTTTCTGAATGGTTAGTTGGTGAATTTATGTAGTTTATGTGTAGTTATCTTCTAGTCATTAATTAGCATATTCTGTCTTGATAATCTATAAATCGTGTTCCGGGGCGGGGTTTATGTACATTTTAGGGTTCATGATGTCACTAACCCGGGAGGAATGTCGTGTAGTCCCTACAAGCCATTTGTTGTAGTCCTTAAAAAGTGATTTTTTAAGACTTTGAGCGTCATAACTTTGCAGATGTTGTTTATGCTCAAACAGCAACTTTACACACTAACTAAAGTTAGAAAAGTGAAAGCATATTCAACCACCCCTTTAAGAATAGCGACGTACAAGTTTGGAACAACATGAGGGTGATAAAACAATGACCGATTTAAAAAAAAAAAAAAAAAAAAGTATTAACTATCCCTTTAACAGGTTAAGGCATAAACTTGCACTTTGTCATTTGTAAACCCCACTTCCTGTTGAGAGTAAACAGATATGTGACCTCATAACAAAATAAACAAACAGTGCATAGTGTTAAATAGTTTAAATAGGGGCAGTTCATGCTCTCACCCATGAGGACTTGGCACGGTGTTTCTGCACACTGGCGTTTGACGGGTTACCCAGCATCTTTTTATACATGGCCTGTTCGGCTCCTTTCTCCTCAGAGTGTTTCTTCACAAGCTTCGACAGCTCAGCGTGGATGGTCTGCCGAGAAAAGGGCAGAGAGAATGAATAGTGTGTGTGTGTGAGGGGTAATCGCCAGGCTGATGAAACTTGCTCACTGCAGCACACCAACACATTTGGGCGGTACGCAAATGATTAAACATGACAATGCTGTTGGAGATTGAGTAAAAGCCTACACAAAAGTTCAAGAATAAACCAATTCAAGATTAAAACCGCATTCACATGCTTCCATAAATCAGCTGCAATGCCACAGAAGACAAAAGCAGAAGCGAAAACATCTTGTACTGAAGAAACGTGCCTTTATATGGATGGGTCACACACATTTCCATTGTCAGTTTTCTCTTATATGACCTCATAATCAAGACCCCTGAGCTTCATTCACTCCATGGCTGAGTGAAGAGGTTTAGATCTACTCTGGTTTAAGCCAATGACTGTGCAGGCAATATATGCGAATGCAATTTTGAAAAACAGTTGTTATGTTCAGGTTATAGACTATTAGTTTACCAAATAATTTGGAGTCATCACTACAAATGTAAGGCGATTCATTTACAAATGGATTCTTTCAAGTTGTGTAAATTCTTCAAGTGAATCTGAATCGATCATATTATTGACTGGTAAAAAAAAAAAAAAAAGGTTTATCAATTTGTTTTAAAGAATGATTCATTTGCAAACGAAAAATTGGCATTATGATAAAAGAACACTGCTAAATCAAAGCAGTAACCAACAAACATCAAAATTACAGCTCAAAACATGACGGTAAACAATTATTGCTAATTACAAAGATTGTCATTATTGTTAATTAGCAAGGACTGTGAATGGCACCTAAAATGTAGACTTTCAGGAGTCAAAGTCAAAACATACCATGACAACCTGCCATTTAGTTTAATTAGCGCCAAAGTTGAATTACTGGCTAATGACTAAAACAAGTAGGGTAAAGACGAACTGACGAGATGGGATCAGAGTGGATTAAGGAATTCTGTACTGGAGCCTCTGTAAAGGCCAGTCACATGAGAAGAGAGGGGTGTAAATGTGCAGACGTAGGTGGCTTGGCAGTGGCAGGCTGGTCATACAGCAGAAAGCCGCGGCAGTCAGGAGCTGTCAGATGGTGGGACACAGGGAACCTCATCCGTCCGCCTGTGTAAGCAGAGCAGGCCAACACTGCTTTAGATATGGCAAGTGTGCAGAGGGACCCGGTTATTTATAGACACGGAAAGAAATGCGATCCTAGGAGTTTTTGAACAATTTGTACTGTGCGCAGACAGGCTATTTTTGGGGGTCTGTGGTTCCATCTGCAGGTTATAATGAGAAACGCACATTTCTGGACCTGTTACACAAGTACCGCTAGTTCTCAACAGATTCCAATTTTCAATAAAACACAATTTACCGGAATATATTTAATGAAAAATAAAAGGAAATAAAAAATATTAGTAAAATAAAATAGTAGTTCTCAACAGATTCCAATTTTCAATAAAACACAATTTACCAGAATATATTTAATGAAAAATAAAAGGAAATAAAAAATATTAGTAAAATAAAATACATTTTTTTTATAATTTTTATAATTTTTATAATTCTCCCACCTAATTTTAAACTTATAAAATAAGTTTTCAACAGATACCAATTTTCAATAGCACAATTTATATGTACAAAAAAAGGAAAAAAGTTAGATAAAATAAAACAGAGACAAATAAGATACAAATAAAATAAGATGTATTATAAAAATACAATAAAATATAATATTTCTCTGAATATTTCAATGAATAAGATCAAATTTAAAATAAAATATAAAATAAATCAAACAAAATAAAATAAAAATAAGATATAAAAATATATAAACAAACAAATAATATTAAATAAAATATATAAATAAGCATAAATAATATTAAATAAAATATAAAATATATAAACAAACAAATAATATTAAATAAAATATATAAATAAACAAATAACATTAAATAAAATATAACACATATATATAAACAAACAAATAATATTAAATAAAATATATAAATAAACAAATAATATTAAATAAAATATAACATATATATATAAACAAACAAATAATATTAAATAAAATATATAAATAAACAAATAATATTAAATAAAATATAAAATAAAACTATTATCAGCTGCGATATCAGTTTACTGAAATCGGTTCTGTTAAATTGTCCCTTGTGTTACCTTGTTACTTGGCTCCAACTTCAAGGCCCCTTTCAGTGTTTTAATGGCTTCAGCAAACTTGCCCTGCAGAGCCAGTACCTGCAGACACAAACACATGTCAGCACTTTTTAATCTCAACACATCTCAAGCTGTTCTTTTTCCCCCCCCTCTGCCGTGGCCAGAAACCTGAATGGAACCAAATGACCGAACAACTCGCTTTCGCTGTGTCCAAAACCAGGAGTGCATTACTATTTAATGAGAGTAAGTGAAAATGATACGCATCTGAACCCAGGAAACCAACCTTGCCTTTGCGGAACAGGGCTTTGACATTGTCTGGCTGGTGCGCCAGGACGGAGACGCAGGAGCGCAGTGCGGCTTCATAGTGGTCTAGCTTGAGTTGAGCGGCGGCCATATTGTTAAGACATCTCACCTTCATGTCCAAAAGTTCTTCCTCTTCTTGTTGACTGATATCCACTAAAATATACCAAATGATTGCAGACGTGTTGCAGATGTATTTAGAAATAAACTAAATGAATCAGGAATGAAGCAGTATCACCTCTGAAACTGGCTTCAGTTATCTGTAGCGCGATTCCGTATGAGTTGACGGCAAAGGCGTAGTCGGCGCGCTGGTAGTGGACGTTTCCTCGCTCTCGCTTTCTGTTGGCCAAACTGATTCTCTCCGAGGGCGGCATGAGCTCCAGGTCTGGGGCGTCATCTGCCGACAACAGCTGCACCTCCAGGATGAGATCAGCATCAGGAGGCACAGGAGGAGTAGAGCTGACAGAACAGAGGAACGCAATATTGCTACGATGTCACATACAGTTGCAATCAAAACTATTCAACCCCCTTGACCTGCAAGACATTTTGCTGCCAAGAATAAACTTGTATGAAAACAAAGGCATCAGTAAACTATTGTAGAAAGATTATTAATACACATTTGAGTGATTCTGAGAACGTTAAGTTGATGAGAAATGAAAAAAAAAAAAAAAAAAATCTAATTGGCTCTGAAAATTGTTCAAAATTATTCAACCCCCAAAAGTCAAGTTAAGTCAATATATATATTTTATATATTATCACTTTTAATTTGCCATTCAATTATTATATGCATTTTTTTTTTTTTAAACTCTGTATCTTTAGAAAAGCTTACATTTGTAAATTGTTACAGTCTCCAGGGGGTGAATAATTTTGCTCGCAACCGTCTATATAAACTGTTACCGTTTCTGAAAAATCTCTTATGCTCACGAAGGCTGCATTTAAAAGCATTTCTTTTATTATACAAATATTAAACAATAATTTTAAACATTACAATTTTATATCAAATTTCAAAAAATAACATATAGAATCTAACCTGCCAAGGGCACCATACGTGTATTTAGCACCCGCTTCAATCAAAGCCTTTTCGCCCATTTCCATCAGCTGTACAGTGAGATCCAGACCCTAAGTAAAACAGGAACAACAACATATGTTTTAATCATTTTAATCATCATAACTGAGGGGCCTATACATATATGAAAATGTATAATATAGGTAATATTTAGAAGAAAAAAATATATACAATATTCTAAAAATTAAACATATAATACAATATAATACAATAATACCTGGAGGACATCCCCATCACCAAGAGTGAAAGATAAGTTTGGCAGCTCTTCTACCACAGTTCCATCAGTAAGACTGGTTTTAAGATGAATTGTGACATTTTGGCCTCTCTGGGGTCTGCTGTCCGGACCAGCTCCCGGTTCCAGAACTTTCTTTCTGAGTTGCCCATTTCCTGTGCGTTTAAACAGAAAATGTTTTAAAACCAGCTAAAAATCACCATCATAGGCTACTTCACTCCACCATCTAGACATGATATCTTGAATGTATTGCCTTATTTAGTATGCGCGGTTCTATTGATATGCAAATGAGCCCCGCCTCCACTCACTCACTCAGCATTATGCTGTGAAAAATGTGCTTAACTACGCCATCGGTCTGGATATTTGCCCATTATAGAGTTCATCTCCATTAATTAATGAATTACGGTATTGCTGCCAAAATAAACGTACCTAAAACATCCAGCCACTCTTCTGGTTCTGCAGAAGGGGTTTGATCGGCACACGCGTCTGCTTTTGTAGCGTCTTTTGTCGGATTGTTTTTCTTCTTTCCTCCACCTGCGTCTTCTAAAGGTGGGAGGTCGTCGTCCACATCCTCTTCCACATCTTCCAACATTTCAAAGTCTTCACCACTGTCGAGCAGCGAGGCACGTCCAGATTTCTTACCCGACGGCGCCACCTCCTGGTTATCAGCAGAGCCATTCACAACCTCACCGTCGGCCATCTGGACTCACGTTCTACAGGAGAAAAATAACAAGTTTCCTTAATGTAGATGTTTAGCAGAATATCCAAGCTGCTCTTTTCCATATAATGAAAGTGAATGGTGACCAAAACAATCAAGCTCCATAAAAAGACAAAAAACAGCGTTTTCAATTTACTTTTAAATGTCCACAACTAAACATCTCCTTTTGTGTTTCACAGTTAAATATGTTTCCTCCCACCTATTGTTTAGCACACACAGTACACACCTTTATGCACTACTTTACATGCGTTTCTAGGATAAGCTCAACGTTTTTTTTTTTGCAAATCTTCAGAGAAAAGGTCAACCCGTGACCTTAAACATACAGTGAAAATCTAGAAAAATCAGCAAACACATTCGCCGCCAACAATCTCTGTAAATAATAAACCAACAGCGGTTGAGCTTTATCTACCAATTTCACAAGCATTTCTACTTGTGCATATTATATAAGCTTATTTATTGCTTTTTAACACTAAAAAATGACTGTGTAAAGTGTTTATCATACTCCCATTGGCATTCAACTCCCAAAAGCATTCAGCAAGATATCGTCGAAGAAACTGCATCCCTAGATTGAATTTTTGGGAACAAATATTGTTTATTCCACTTCCAATTCAATCAAAGTAACTCCAGAAACAAAAAGACTAATTAATTATTTGTCCTTTCAAATTAATAAATGATCATATAGAATACAAATCACTTTTAAAACATTTACATATAAAATGTTAAAAATTACATAATAGGCTAATGAACCCTTGTAAAAAAAAAACACTGTGGAATGATTAGAGTGTATTTACATTTCATTCATTGTATTAATGCGATACTCCAAATACTCGCCACATGAAAAAAAAAAAACACAAAAAAAAACATGGTATTAACATGGTACATTTTGGAAAAGAAACCCTACTTATCATAGAATACTAATATAACGGTTAATCCAAATTGAAATTAAATTATATATTAATGTGCAACTTAGAAGTGTGAATAGGCTAATTACACCCTTATAAAAAATACTGTGGTGGAACTATGGTACTAACAAATAATTACCTCATTGACAATCCATGGTATTTATATGATACTTCAAGTACTCGTTATACTATGGTACACGAGCAAAAAAACAACAACACGGTCTGGTTTGAAGAAATCGTAATTGTTGTAGAATGAGCTAAAACTTTATTATTAAAAATATATAAATTTAAACACAATTTAATACAAATGATAATTTAATGTGCATCTTATAAGTGTGTTTGTCCTGTTGTAATTAGAGTGAAATTTATTCCTGCAATTTAAGACAGCAATAAACCTTTATTTAATAAGGTCTTAGAGGTTTTGTGTGTAATTATGAGAGGGAGAGCATGCATCCAAAAATTTTTTTTTAAAGCAGCAATTATTTGCAGAAATTACAGCTTTTCCAGAACATTCCAGCAACTTTGATAACGAGCTCGCGCTCTGCAAGCGCCACAACTCACTGCGTTACGTACAGTGAGAAGACACAACTTTCGATTAAAGGTTTATGTGCAGTAATATGTTTTGAAAGTGTGGTGAACGTGAAAAGAGATGAGCATACTTACCGCAATCTGCTTGGAGCTGCGCAGCAACAACTTTGACAACAAAACAAGATCAATCTGTGCAACTTCCGGGTAAAGGTCAACGGTCAATCGTGACAAGTACAAAATAAAAGTCATGTAGTCAAGGTCGCTGCAATAACTGCAGGGGACTTTTATATTAAATAATAACTAACTCTATATATAATTTATATATATATAATATAATTTTTTATAACTATAATTTTAAGCATTAAATTATATATATATACACACACTTATGTATATAATTTTAATGCTTAAAATGATTGTTTCATATTAATATAAATTAAACATTTTTATAATATATAAATGTATATATTATTTAATATTTTTGGGGGTGTTTGTTATTTCATTCAAATAACAAAACTGAAACACATAAAAATATCAAATTACATTTATTATTGATGCAATCATTTCTTTTTGATAAGCAAATTTTCTGTTTTTTTTTTTTTCTTCTCAGTCTAAAGAAACTTTACAATATAAAGAAACATACAAAGGACATATTTACCTACAACAAGACACCTAAGGTCCTAGGACAAAGATCTGAGCTACCCTACTATAAAATACAAAGCAAACCCAAAGGGACAGACTGCTTCATATTGAATACTGCCATGTCGCAAGAAAGGACAATGTAAAATTACAGGAGAAATTTCTGTCATTCCCTCCCATGACCCTTCCTGCTTCAAAATACACATTTTCTTCTCAAACGTCTTTCTAATGTTACAATATTATACATCACAACAGAAGTGCAGAGATGGCCAACAGTTGAGCAACTTATATATTTCATCCTTAGAACCCTTATAATTTGATGTAAACCGACTCGATATTCTGTTCAGTATCAAAAGCCATTTCCGTCACGCAAACTAAATGTTTGAGGAACTTAAGCTTTGATTGTTATTTACGAAGAAATAAATGCATAAGCCTGTTGCAGACTTGATTTACAATAGGGGTGAGCATCGACCTGCAGGTTTTTTTTTTTTTACAGCAAAAGCATCTCTTTAAAATACAAAAACACAAACAGATTCTTTATAACTTATTTTCAGCTGTACTCATTGGTTGTGACTGACATATCAAAACATGTCAATGATATCAAAATGCATTTTACAGTATTTACAGTAAACCAAAGGTCAGGGGTGAGGGTCAAGAAAGGTTGTGGGCTGCGTACCAGACAAACATGGAAATCCCTTCAAAATTGACCAGGACGCTGAGCCTGGTTCTCTCAGATGGCCAATATACCAAAATATCCTTAATACTGGACAAAAGGCATTTTAAACTGGGCTGGCAAGGTCGAGTGATTCTGAATGTCCCAAAATATTGATTCATATATCCCGTGATGAAGCACTATTAAATAATTGTAGGCATGAAATGGAAATAAGTGTCAATTATATACAAAGGAGAATCTCACCAAACCTGTCCAAGTCATATTTCACCCCAAATTCAGAATAAATTAAAGAAAATTATTATTGTTGCTAAAATATATATATATATATATATATATATATATATATATATATATATATATATATATATATATAATTATTTATAACAAAAATATATATATTTTATAATATAGTCATTTACATTTTAACCAAGTTACTACTATATTAAATAATAATGTTAAAAATAGTTTAATCTATTTTTAACAGTATTTTTTTTTATAATTTTATTTTCATAATAGGCACATTCCATTCCAAGTATATACTGTAAAGCAATAAAAGCCTTTTTTATTATGCCAAAAAGGCAAAATATTCACAGAACATGATAGTATTTGTTGTACTCCTTATATTTATGCTGAATTATAAAAAAAACTTTGCATTTTTCAGTGAGTCACAAAAAATTAAAAAAACGGAAAATGGGGAAAATGCACTCAATTGTCATGTCCAAATGTCATAATACAAAAAAAAACGGTCACTTAATTGAATTGTTTTTTTTACTCATTATTGAGGGGTAAAATGTGACCCAGACATCTTTTCATGTGATTTTCCCTCTTTTGCCATGATCAAAATCCTCATACTGTACCACAAGCATGTTGCCCGCAAACTCTACATTTGAAGAACCTCATTTGAAGAAAGAGATGGGACCACACATGAGCTTCACAGACAAGAAGTGTATTGAAAATATCAATAAGGTCCATGACCCCAAAAAAAAAAAAAAAAAAAAAAGTTATATTTACAGACATGGGACTATAGAGCACAAGGAAACTCGTGCTTGTAAGAGCAGCCTGCGTCCAACTACTTTTACAAACACGTGGGTAATATTTCTAAAAAGACTTGCAAAACAACGTGGCAAACACGTAGTGGCAAAATTACAATGAAGTATCGGCGGAAAATCATCAAGAACGGATGGTAAAAATGTATTCGTTATTGGCTGTTTGTGACCAAGCCAAGGATGGAGCAACACGCAATGGCAGTGAATATGAAACCGTCACCCTTGTAGACTTTGAAATGTACTCCAATCTTTAAATACAGTGCCGACGGGTGCATTAAACCAGTGATTGCAGCCACTTTGACGCACAATTCAGCTTGTCCATCTCGGTAGTGATGACATCAGTTGGATGAAGAACACAGGAAGAGGTATATGCAAAGACACAAAATTCAAACAAAAGAGACCAACAAATACCTAAAATCATGTAAACAGAAGTGTCATTGTGCATTTGAATGTGTGCTTATTCTGTCATTGATGTTGTTGAGATACAAATGTGCCCTTTACAGGAAAATCCATAAAATTATGAGTACATCATCATCATCATAGCAATTATGAAAATTATAACAATAATATTATCAATAATATACAAATATAGTAATATGAAACCATTCCTGCCCCTAGCATCACCAGTTTAGCTTTTTCCATTTTAAAATGTACACAGCAATCAAACAACCACTAGTTTCAGTGTTTCATTGCCGAAAGAAATGATCAAACTGGTCTGAAATAAAGCCACCAGCTTCAATGCTGATGAGCAGCTAGTTATGAAGTGTCTTCCTGGCACAGTCCCACACACACACACGCACATGTACAAACACACACACGGTGGTTCGATCGAGGGGCCCGGTCCGGATACGAAGCCCGGCAGGCAGGACGAGTCCCGTCAGAAGGCTCTTCCCGTGACCCGAGGCCCGCGTCCTTTCGGCTTTGCGCCGGGCGTCCTTCGCTCCGTGGCCACGCCGACCGGCTGAAGGGCGCCAACCCAGAGTGTTTGAGGGGAGTTGTGGGGAGTTGAAGATCGAGCGAATAAAATTAAAACAAAAACAACAACATGCCGAACGCAGCAGAGACGAGGAGAACAGGAAGTGGGGTGGGGTTAAAAAAAAAAAAAAAAAAAATTAAAAAAGAAGAATCACACACTCATCGTCATGTTGGGTGAATACTGCAACGAGAAGAGGGGAAGGGGAAAGTGGAGGGACAAAATGAGTCAATGAAGTTGAGATCATAACCGAAAACCAGAAATATCGTCCGATTATGTTTTATTACAACATTATAATGCGCGTGTGAAACGGGTAGTGGTGCAACGGATCACAAAGCTCACGGTTTGGATCATATTGTGGTATTTGAGTCACGCGTCAGATCATTTTTTCAGATCGGCAAAAAAGAAAAATGGGGGGGGAGGGGGGCAGACAGGAGCAGACGTATTTATAGGCCGCTGTCACTTTAAGACCGAATGCACTGATCCAATATACTGATACACATCCAATTTCTTTCTCAACTGTTAACGATCACGCCATAACCGACTGTGTTTACGAGAAAACTTGCGGAGATGAGTATTTAAACAGTTTTGTTCAAGTGAAAGGAGACAGGAAAGAGGGATCAGTTCGGTGTTCTTTCACCTCTTTTTGTGCTTGAATGGATACATTTTCACTCTGTGATGTTTGACCATTGCAATTAGTCCGCGAATCACATGTGGGTCTGGTCCGTATGGATAACTACGATCCGTTGCACCCCTAGAAACAGGAAAGCAGGGGAGGAGAGATACAGAGCGGGCCGGTGAGACGCGAACTTACACTTTCACTTTGGAATGGGTTTAAGAAGTTGCCTGCCATCTCCCCGTCGTCCCGCGGAGTCCCTGGGGGATTGTTCATACCTGTCATGTTGTTCGGAGAGTTCTAGAAATCCAGACGAATGATGATTAGTGACATACGCAAAAACATTCACAAAATGGAGGAACCGGCATCCAACAGGAAACGGCCGAAAACGATAAGCCGATCATTATTTTCACGTCATGGACAATAACTGATAAAAGGCCAATATTTTAATTTTTTTGTAAGTTATGTTTTTGGTCTTTTTGTGCCTTTATTTGATAGGACAGTAGAGATTTTGACAGGAAAGCGTGGGGTGGAGAGAGAGGGGAAGGGGTTCGGCAAAGGACCTCGAGCTGGGAATCGAACTCGGGTCGCCTGAGGCGCAGTTGCGCTATATGTCGGCGCGTTA